>NW_027280353.1:217500-262500 GCF_046629955.1 Centroberyx affinis | reverse complement strand
TTCATCTGCAGTCACCTCTACTTGATAACATTTTTACCAACTCTCTTAGTAATGTGTTTTGGACTGGTATCATTTCCTCTGATTGATCTGACCGTTTTCCAATTTCCATCTCACTTCATCCACCACAGTCAAGGAGCAGGGAATGGAAAGATTGTTCAAATGCAGAATATTCAACAAAAGAAATATCAGTCATTTTGAGATGCTAATCGGTGATGCTTCACATGAAAACGTCAATAGTTTCAATGATGCTGAACTTGAATATCAGTCATATTTAGCTTCATTTAACCCTAACCCAACAAATGCTTCCCCCTTATTAGTATATTGCTGTTGAAAACTTCTGAAAAGTCCTGTTTTGGTGATTTTCATGTTTTCACTTAAACTGAAGGATTATGCTCCTCGGCTGAGAAAGTTGTCTGGGCTTCTGGTCTTACAAAACCCTTTCCAAACCCATAAACTCAAAAATGCATCGTCATCAAGCTAAATACAAGGCTGTTTTTCTTAGCTCCTGAAAAGTTGACATTTTGGAGATACGAGGTTTTCAGCCAACAGTGATGATACACTCTTAAAAAATGATGTGTGTCATTTTTAACACATCTGTGTGTCTCCTTTGGGACGACACATGTTTGTGTTTTCAGTACAAGATATATTAACATATGTTGTGTTAAAATGTATTGTCATATGTTGAAAAGTAACACAAACACGTCGTCCCAAAAGAGACACACAGATGTGTTAAAAATGACACACATCCTTTTTACGAGTTTATAATAAACCCTACACTCTTAAAAAGGATGTGTAATTTTTAACACATCAATGTGTCTTCTTTGGGACACATTTACTTTTCAACACAACACATATTAATGACATTACATTGTAACACAACGTGTTGTTATTAACATATCTTGTGTTGAAAAGTAACACAAGTGTGTGTTGTTCCAAAGAAGACAAACAGATGTGTTAAAATGACACATCCCTCTTAAGAGTGTAGTTTGCTAAAGGTCTCCAAACGTCATCCATCAAAAAGAACAAATTATACAAGAAGTATATCAAAAATTCATCCCCTCTGAATACTGCCAGCTACAAGAATTACAGAAACAGATTTAGGATTCAGATTCACCAAATAAGAATTGAAAGAAAAAGTGGTTCAGGTTCTAACAATATACTATATGTAGTAGCATTTATTTATTTATTCATTCAGTTATTGTTTCATTCATTCTTTGATTTATTTATTCCTTTATTTGTTATTGCATTTATTTATTTATTCATTCATTCCTTCCTTAATATGACAGGCCTTGTCCTCCATACAAAACAACATGTAAAGTTATCAATCAGCACTTGAACAGAAAACAAAAGCCTCCTCAACTCTTCTTCCTCAATTTGTTGATGACTCCAGACTTTACACTGACCCATTTTATATTTCTCATGCCTTCATGATTTGTTAACACACTGTAGGATCAGTCCTGTCGAAGAACATCTCAGTCATGTTGACGGCCTCAGACTTCTTGAAAGGCCGCTATCCTTTGATCCTCCAGCAGAGACAGAGGTTTCTGACATCAAAGCCGAGATGAGAAACGCAGCAGCGGGTCATGATGAGGTCACAGCATCGTCGTCATTAGCAACCAAAGTCAGCTCCTCTATAATCCTCTAACTTACATATTCATAAAGTTATTTACATTTTTTTAATTTTCATATCTTGATTAGCCTATATAGTGTGTTTTTTTTGTTTGCTTTATTGTTTACATTTCTTCATTCTATTTCATTAATTTACTGGGTGGGTTATTTCATTGTCACTTATTATTTTTTAAATATTTTTCTGCTTTCATTTTGTTTTGTTTATGTGAGATTTAAATATAAGCCCCTTGTTTTTTTTAATTTTTTATCTCACCTTTTTGTTTGTACTTTTCTATTTTCCTCTTTCATTACACTGTGCAAATAAAGTCAAACACCTCCTCCTCCTTCCTCCAGGCCTTTATAACCTGTGTTCCTCATTTTCTCTCTCTTTTCTCTCTCTCTCTCCCTCCTCTTCCTCTTGAACCACCTCCTCCTCCTCTTCCTCCTCCTTGTGGTCTTTATGGCTCCTTACATCTCTTCCGCTTCATCTCCTCCCTCGTCCCCCACCTCCTCATCTTCATCCTCTCCCAGGCTCTTATATCACCGTTTACCTTCTCTTTCTCTCTTCCTCCTCTTCCTCCAGTTCCTTAATGTTCCCTCTCTCATCTTCTCTGCTTTCTCCCCCATTTCCTAGAGGCCCTGACCTGTACATCTCCTCTTTTTCTCCTCCCTCCTCCTCCACCACCTCTTCACCTTCATCCTCTCCCAGGCTCTTACCATTTATCTTATCTTCTCACACACTCCCTTCTCTTTCTCCAGCTCCTTATGTTCCTTCTCTCACTTCTCTTCCTTCAGTCTCTTATGTTCCCTCTCTCACCTTCTCTCCTCTTTCTCCCCCATTTCCTAGAGGCCACAATCTGTCTGTCTTCTCCTTTTCACCTCCCTCCTCCTCCTCCTCCGGTCACTCTTCCTCCACCACCTCTTCGTCTTCATCCTCTCCTAAGCTTATCTTCTCTTCTCACACACACCATTCTCCACTTTCTCCTCTTCCCCCAGCCCCTTACATTCCTTTTCTCACCTTCTCCCCCTCTTTCTCCCCCATTTCCTAGCTCCCCTAAGACCTCCTCTTTTTCACCCCTCTCTTTCCTCACCTCCTCCTCCTCCTGTTCCTCCTCCAGGCCCATATAGTCAATTTTTCCTCCCTCCTTCCTCCTCCTCCAGAATCTTATACCCTTGTACCTCTTCTGCTCCTCAGTCTTCTCCTCCTCCTCCTCCTCCTTCTCCACATCCTTAACTCCTTCCTCTTCCAGACTCTTCCAGCCCCTCTATACCTTGTCTTTTGCACACTCCTCCTTTCTTCTCCTCCTTTTCCTCCTCTTCCTCCGGACCCTTAATAGCCCCACACACCTCCTCTTTATCACATGCCAATTATTCATTTTCTTCCTTATAGCCTGTATAGCTCCTCTTCTTCTCCTCCTCTGGATGCTCCCCCTCCTCCACATCCTTATCTTCCTCCTCTTCCAGCCTCCTATACCTCTTCCTCCTCTTCCTCCAAACCCTTACAGCTTCTTACATCTCCTCTTTGTCACTTATTCCACCATCTCCTCATCTTCCTCCTCTTCCAGACTCTTACAGCCACTTATGCCCCTTTTTCTCCCCGCCTCTTCCTCCTCTAGACACACCTTCTCCTCCTCCTCTTCCTCCAGACACTAATAGCCTCTTTATCAACTCCCACTTCTTCCTCACTCCTCCTCCTCCAGCTCTTAAAGACCCTTACAGCCTGCACGTCTCCTCTTTTTTCACCCCGCCTCCTCCATCCCCTCTTCCTCCATCTCCTCCTCCTCCTCCTCTATCATCTCGTCCCATGGCTGGAGTGTCAGTGGAGGTTTAGTGGCCCCTTCTCGCCTCCTGCCTTCCAATCTGACCAGCCACTGGAGCCAATGTCACAGTCGGCCTCCATGGAGGAGGAGATGGAGGGAGGAAAAGAGGAGTAGAGGGAGAGAAATGGGCGATATCACACGGTTGACCCTCCCAGTCTGCCAGCCAGGTTGTTAGTCAAATAAAATAGGTTTTACAAATGTATCCAAATTTACAAATGCATGTTTTTATTGTTGCCATTTGAGCTCATTGTCCTGTCGGTCAGTCAGCCAAACAGGCTGGATATGAGAGAGAGAGAAAATAAAAAGAGAGAATGGAGTGTGTGCGGTCACATGAGTGTGTGTGTGAGTGTGTGTGTGTGTGTTTGTATGGGTGTGTGGACAGGGGAATGACAAGAGCTTAAGACTTAATTTCCCCACCAATGATGTGAGGGAAATTAACGTCACATTTAATAGAGAGAGAGAAATGTATTATTATAATTTTGGAGCACCTGAAAGTCATATAATTAGGGATTTAATTTCTCGGCTCCCCCCCCCCCCTCTCTCTCTCTCTCACACACACACAAACACACACACACACACACACACACACACACGTCTCACCAAAGAGGCTCAGGAGCCATTAGCAGAGCCTCAGGCGGCGGTGTATTGCCTTGCTCAAGGGTACTTCAACACTTCCTAACCACAATGGTGGATGCTGAATGCACATATCAGTATAAACTCATAGGATATGAAGAACAAGCTGGGCCCTCACTTGTGGATAAAACCTCATGTTAAATAAAGACGCATTCAGTCTAGACTATAGCGGCTTGGCGTCATTCGGCGGCGGAGCGAGAGAGTCGGTGAGAGTCTTGACTTTATATGAAGCCTCCCTGAACAGCTGCATGACACCGGCTCAGTGTTAACGGGTCCTGAGAGTCCTTGACGCTGCGATCGGTCTGGAAGCGCAGATATAATGTGCCGCTGCACTCAAGTGAGCAGCGGAAGGAGAAGCAGAAGCTGGGCAGGTCTGCAGAGCTGTGTGAAAGAACGCATGCTGCTATTGTTGGACTTAAAGCTGCAATATGCAACTTTTTTTAATGTTAAAAATAAGGATATATGTTAGGATATATTATAAATTAAATGAAAATATATAGAAAAAATTGAGAAGGTTCAGAGAAGAGCTACTAAACTAATTCCAGGTCTGAAAGAGATGTCATATGAAGAGAGGTTGAGAAAATTACAACTACCAACTCTAGTATACAGGAGACATGGAGGAGACATGATTGAGGTCTATAAGCTTGTTCACAGAATATAATATATGACATCACAGCCGAGCCTCCACTTTTGGAATAATAGGTATGAGTTAAGAGGGAACTCTTTAAAATTATTTCCACTAAGGTGTTTCTCTGAAAAGAGAAAAAACTTCTTCACACTTCCAGAGGATCTAGTGCCGGCTCCTTCAGTTAATTCTTTTAAAAATAGATTGGATAAATTCTGGTCAACAAAGGATATTTTGTATAATTATAAAGCTGATTTGTGATTATTTGTGATTATCTGTGAAATTATTGTGATTTTTTTGTTGTATGGTTGTTTGTTTTGAGTTGTAGAGTCTGGTGTGGAGGATTTATATCCTGTACCAGAAAATTTTCAATTTCAATAAAAATTTCAATATTATCAGTCTGTGTCTGTCTGTGACTCTGTGTTTTTACATGCCTAGCCCCCCCCGTTTGCCTGAAATTGGCTTTTGGGGTGCATACCATTTGTTGTGGGCGTGGCCAGTGGAGGAGTTGCATATTGTGACTTTAAAAACCCCAGATGACATCTTTAGTTGTTGATCATGTTGAAACAGGATGTTGGGGCGGGACATAACGCAAGGAGGGATCATTCAAAAGTCTAAACCAATGGAGTATCAGTTAGGGAGGGAAAGGCATGGCAAGGTGATGTTTTATTGGTTAGAAATGTATATTTACACCTACTAGTGCAGCATGAGGTCACCATGAAAGATACTCTGTTTTTTCCAGGGAGTAAAAGTAATGGGAGTTCATTTCATGGGACTTTAAACCCACAGAGGACAATCCACAAAAATGAACCACAATCCACAAATATTCCACTATCCACAAACAAAAACATTTGCATTTTGTAGACTGATATTGAAATAAGGGTTTGCCAAAATGTGTTACTGACCTTGAATGAACATAAGCATTGTCATTTAAAAAATACATTAAGTAAAGTATCATACAATTTTGATCAGTAAGACTATCTAAATCACTTATGCTTTCTCTTTACCCAGTCAGAGTTGGCGAACGCTTTCCCTCCTTTTCTAGAGAACCAATCAGAGTCATTTCCCTCTCTTTTCCAGAGAACCAATCAGAGTTAGCCATCACTTCCCTCGATATTTCAGAGAGCCAATCGTCTAAGAGACGGGAGTATAAACACATCACCTACTATGCTATTGTGCTTCTCTCAGATCTATGCTGTATGTTGCTGTCATTCCAGCCGCTGAGCTTAGCTCCACCCCTCCTCCACCTCACCACCAATGTCCAGGCTCCAGAGGAGGGGGGCGGGGCTTCCTACATTTTGCATACAAAACCTTTTACATTGGTGAATCATATTTTTTTGACATTTTTGGATATATTTTTTTTGTCTTTGTAATTTTTGTCCTCACTTTGCCCCACTTGATCTATCTATCTATCTATCTATCTATCTATCTATCTATCTATCTATCTATCTATCTATCAGTCTCTGTTCGCATCAAGTTCAAGTCCTTGATGCTCGCCTACAAAACAATAACCAAAACGGCTCCGACCTACCTGAACTCCCTCATTCAGGTCTATGCTCCCTCCCGCTCACTACGCTCTGCCATGGAGCGGCGCCTGGTGCTGCCACCACAGCAAGGCCCTAAGTCTCTAGCCAGACTCTTCTCTTCTGTGGTTCCCCGGTGGTGGAACGAGTTGCCAAAATCCATTCGATCCGCAGAATCCCTCTCTATCCTTAAGAAAAGGCTAAAGACCCAGCTCTTTAGCGAATACCTCCTTTCATAAAAAAAAGAAAAAAAAAAAAAAAAGAAATTTGATGCACTCTATGCATTACCTCATAGCACTGCCTTGTAGCACTCCCTCGTAGCACCTATGCCCTGTTGGACCAGAACTTAGCTTGTTGCACTGTCTCGTAGCACCTTTGTCCTGTTGGACCAGAACTTAGCTCTATAGCACCTACTCTCGTTGTTCTCTCCTATCTAGAAACTTGCTTGTGTTGTATGCAAATCTCATGTGTAAGTCGCTTTGGATAAAAGCGTCTGCCAAATGTGAAATTGTAAATTGTAAATTGTAAATGGTAGTGGATCCTCCTTTTCTCAGGTTCTCATTCAAATCTTTTCCTTGTCCTCTCCCCTCTCGAATCTTTTCCTCGTAATCCTCGTGGGAATATCATCTTAAGGTTTCACACGACACAAAAACTAAATTTCTTTTTTTCTCGCAGCTTATTTTCTGTCAGCAGGAGCGGGGCAATATTTGGACGGCCCCCGGCCTGCACTGATTGGTTGATTCATGGCTTTGTGAGGTGGTAACTGGATGATGACAGTGAGGTGGAACACTGGAGACCGATGATTGATGGCAGGAGCTGCTGTAGCTAAGATGTATATGGCTATACTGTTTACTGTGTGTGTGTGTGAGTGTGTGTGTGTGTGTGAGAGAGAGGTAGGGGAATATCTCAAAAGCATGTCTAGAAAAAGAGACTTGTGGGAATATGAGACGTGTGTGTGTGGGACGTGTGTGTGAGTGTGTGTTTTTTGCACACAACCATATGTGTGTATACATGCTTCTGTGTGTCCACATGTATGCACACCGGCATGTGTGTGTATGTGTGTGTGTGTGTGGTAGGGGAATATCTCAAAGCATGGCAAGAGTGTGTGTATGTGTGTGTGTGTGTGTTTGCACCTGCATGTGCCTGTATGTGTGGTTTTTGCACACAGCCACATACGTGCGTGTGTGTCTGTGTGTTTGTCGCATGCATGAGTGTGCATTTGTGATTGTGTGTGTGTCCACATCTGTGCCCACCTGCATGTCTGTGTGTGTGTGTGTGTGTGTGTGTGACCGTAATCTGCCCTATACCTGTACACCTGTGTAGCAGCTGAGAGGCGGGTGATAAGCGGGGCCCGGGGCCGTCCCTCACCTCATCACCTCACAACAGAAAAGCCCCTGAGGGCCGACAGACAGTCACAGTGGGGCCCGGTCCAGCAGCAGCAGCAGCTTCCTGCCTGCAGACCAGACAGACAGCTCCCTCTAGCTGGAGGCAGCAGGAAGACTTTCTCCATGACCTGCGCCGAGGCCCTACTGCTTAGATGACAAACTGCCCGATTTGCACAAAGATGTTGTGCTATGTTATGTGTATTTATTTCGAACATAACAACAACAAAAATAAATAAGAAACAGAACAAGAAAATCTATCAGAGAGGCAAAAAAAGACAAAAACAACAAAACCGAAAACATACGGTAAATTCTTGGCAAACAAAAAAGTATTCAATATTACATGTTTGAAGAAGGAAGAAGTAAAAACATATTTTGTCCTACCCCCTTTCTCTAATTACGTAAATAATCACATCATCAATATATCCATATATAGTATATATATATATTTATATATATATATACATATTATTTTGTAGATCTCATATTTTTTTTCTAGATTTTCTAGGATAGCACGGTATAACAATGTTGTTACCCATAATCAATAATTTGATAATAACTCTTGTTGAGTGACACTTATGGGGAAGGCTCAGAAAGACAGGATTACATTAAACATTTTTAGGTAACACTTTACAATAAGGGTCACTAAGTTAAGGGTTAGTTAATGGTTAATAAGGGTTAGTTAATGCTTAATAAGCATTAACTAACCCTTAATTAACAGTTAACTAATGTGTAATTTACTAATGGTGTTCATGTTAATTAAGGTATTAATGTATACATTATTTAATAGTTTATAAAGATGACTATTAAATAATGTCTAAATTAATACCTTAGTTAACATGAACACCATTAGTAAATGATTACCAGACACATTAGTTAACTGTTAATCAAGGGTTAGTTAATGCTTATTGAGCATTAACTAACCCTTAATTAATGTACCCTTATTGTAAAGTGTTACCCATTTTTATTCTGTTTGCCTATATGTTTCTGACTTGTAAAATCAAGGTAAGTGGGTAGCTACAGTAGAGAAGCCTGTCTCCCACTCAGCTGAAATCTCTTGAAAACCCTTAGCCATGAATTGCATAGAATAAGCTGTAATTATTTTTCCATGTTTTCTTGAGGCTATTTCATGATGGGTTCAGCAACCCCAATTAGCATGTTAGTCATAAATGCAAAGGTTGGCAACTTTTAACAAATACAACAAGGTACACAATTAAATTGATATGCATGGGGGCATACAAAGTATAGTTCCACTTAAATTGGAAACCACTTAAGGTAATAATAATAAGGTAATAATATTTTCTTATTGTCCAGAACAGTCCAATCAATATGTGAACATGAACACAACTCTCCCGCAAAGCCACAAACCAGAAAACTATGGCTTGAAGCTGGGATGTCATTTAACACAATTGACAGTTATAGTAATTTTGTAAACACACAGAAAGATTGACTTTTTATTCCCACATGATCTTCATTCCACAATACTGTTATCAGTCTGAACCAGAAAGCGTCTCCTTACCCCCAGACAGACTGTGGCTCTGACTCTCTACCAGAGAAGACCTGAACCTGCATTGTTGTGAAGAAGGAACATCTGCTGCAGAGAGAGTGAATTTAATCGGGAAAAACGCCATGTCTTTCTTTTTGGAAAGCCCAATTCATTCACAAATTCAAGAGAGAGAGAGAGAGAGAGAGAGAGAGAGTTGTTGATGTTCACAAATAAACAGACTGTTATTTAGCCTCTTTTTTCCACTTTAAGTCAAACTGTGAGGCTATGATTTACCTGGCTACTGTGGTGGCAGTATATTATTATTATCACACTTTGAAAAAACAATATCCATATCTCAAATGTCTTTAGATTCTTTATTTGGCATGAGTGATGGAAAAGCCTCCAGTTGGCCTTGAATTCACTGTCTATCCAACCAAATATTGTTTCCCACTCCCATCTATATGTTTGGAAACCTTTTTTTTTTACCAGGCTGGAGGCTATCAGAGGAGGAGGATGCTGACTCTCCACATCTCCACCACTGACCTGCCAGCAGCAGCAGCAGCCACTGTGCAAAGATCATAGATCACAGCGTCATGCAGGGCAAACTACAACATTTCATCGTATTCAGTTCTGTTTTCTATCGTTTCTGTTGGGGAATATTCAGTCCCTGGGCATAAAATACGGAACAAAGTGCGTATTTATTCAGTAAGGAATGTGACAATTTTACATTTGATGGACAGTGACATTCTAATTCCAATTGGTGGGATTTTTTGTTAGTTTATTGTTCAGTGTTGATAGCCAGAAATCCCAGCACCCGGTGAAGTAATCTGGTATTGATCAACAACCATATTTATCCCCCACAGGTATGTTATGGTTTGTGCTATGGGGCAATAAACATGTTACTTATTGCACCTTTAAAGCTATAATATGTAACATTTCCACATTAAAATATCTAAAAACGACTAGACCTATGTTATATATTTTTTTGAGTTGTGTACTGTACATTATCCCAAATGTTTCCAACAATGTTCAAACCCAGAGAAATCCGTAATTTTATTCAAGGTAACGGTGGACGGTCGTGACGGATCACGATTATTCATTCCCGTTTGCTGCGTGTTCTGACGCTGAAGCTGTCCCCGTAAAAAAAACTCCCATGATCCCACGCTACTTCATGACGTCATCAAACTACGTCTTTTGTTATTGTTTCGATTGGGAGACCCCTAGCGGCAGAAATTACATACTGTGCGTTTAAACAAACCAAAGCGAAGAAATAATAATAATGAATTCTCAAGGTGCTTCACAGAAAGAGTAAAACAATCATAGTACAACGTTAAAACTGGTCAATTTACACAAAAAAAAGAAGAGTTATGTTTCCTTTTGAAGCATGGTAGACTAGTTAATTCCTTGGTTGTCTAAATGATAGCACTTTCACAAACTGGATTCTAAATATTTTACAAATACAGAAAGATGAATAATCAGGTAATCAGTTCCTCCTAAAATGAATAATACACTGTTTTGTAAATGAGCTCTTCGAGTGGCTTCCCAGTGTCAGAACACCTGCAGAGTTTCTCCTTTATCAGTGTTTCTCTAATGGACACAGAAGACAAATGGAGTCTCTTTGTTCTCTGTATCGAGCCACAATGGCGGCACACCTGTGCGGTTTCAATTTCCCCGTCTTTCTAGTCCAATAGCTCGGCGCGGGGACGGCAGAGACAAATAACATTGGGAAGCTGCCACGGATGTGACACCGGCATAATGATGATGGTGGTGACCAGAGTGCGATAATTGGGTCCTGCTATCTGTGACTGGGTGGCTATTGACTACATTAGCAGATGGATTAGTGATATGGCTGCTGAGGTAATGAGACTTCACATCCCCATTTATACTGAGCACCATGCCGGCTCTGCAACAAAAGGAAATGTCAGGGTAATACTGCCAGGGTTAGGGGTTTAATTCCCTCCCATGCTAAAAATGCATGCACCCATGAGAATGTAAGGTGCTTTGGATGAAAAAGAGTCCAGCAAAAGACATATGAATGTTACATAGAGTATGTGCATGTGCAATCTCCAAATCACCTGATAAAAAATACATCTTCACTGATTATGTATCGCTAGTGGAGTTCCAGTTGATAATGACCAAGTCTTTATTTACAAGATGCAACTGTGCACGCAAGCACATGAACAGACAAACCCTCGCTTAAAAACTTTATTTTCATCTACCAAATTAAACGACAATTTATCAAAGATGTTCAAGAGGTTCACCATGACTTTTATGGAATCAAAAAACAAAGTCTATGCCACCTGTTACTGCAGACTGATTTTCTTAGATTGGATTACTATACTTGGGAAGACCCTCATTGACTACATTAATTCCCAAACCCCTAACTCTTACCTTCACCCTTACCTTAACCTTAACCTACCGTAAAACTTCAATTAAAAGCCGAGTCCCAATTAAACGGCGAGTCCCTTTCACTGGCCTGGTGTGGCTACACGTTTTGACAAATAAAGGCCGGTCTCAATTAGAAGCCGGTTGCCATTGACGCTACAAAGCAGTTTTTTTAATTTTTTTATTTGCACTCAAACGTCAGTCACATTTGTTGATCGCCATAGCACAGAGAAAAAACTACGACCTGAAATTCAAGCTGTCAGTTGTCAAATTTGCTGAACAAAACTCAGGAGAAGCAGCAGCAGGACATTTCTCCATTGATCTTTTTTTGGCTTTCATCCTTTCTAAGGTAGGCTGATACGGGGCTCTCTCTCTCTCTGCTCTCTGTGCTTTAGAACGTAACCGCTGTGAAACAATCAGAAAATAACGTTTTATTTCTCTTATTCACCGGCTTTCTCGCTACCACCGCTCCCTCTCTTCATTCACTTTCTAGCTCGCTCGACCACCGCTTCTCTCTCTCTCTCTCTCTCTCTCTCAGCTGTCTCTTGGAGCGAGATCAAATGAATGATTCGTAATTGATATGTTATTCGATAGCCTAATTTTTATACAAGTAATATTCATACTGGTTTAAATAAACAATTTGATAGTATTTCCCATCTTTGCTGAGCAAGAGTTTTGTGCAAAAGGAATTAAAGGTCTGTCCCATATAGACGCCTGTCCCAAATATAGGCCGGTTGAGTGTTTGAAGCAAATAAAAGTCCGGGCTATTAATTGAAGTTTTACGGTAATCCTAATTCTAATTTTAACCCTAAACCTAAACCCTAATCCTAAACAAGCCCCTTAAAAAGTGAGGAGCAGCAGAATGTCATTCCTCATCACACTCAACACACTCACATGCATGCCATGTCATGTGATCAGTGTCCCTGATGTGTGCCCCGGCCAAAGCACTAACTCCTCTGCTGACCAGCAGCTGTTTGTTTTGGCGCTGACAGCCAATTTGCTTTTTATTTCTCTCTCTTACACTGTCAGTTTGACTGGTAACAAAAATGACATTTTGTTTTGGAAATGAGAAAACGGGGTGTGTCTGATTAACAAATCCCAATAGGAAGCCCTGGAAATGTTTTTGTTTTTTTTTTCGCTCAAAAATAATCATGCTTTTCAAAAATGAGTGTCACATGGACTCATCAGGATGGAGACGGCAACTCAGGAAAAACTGGCAGCCTGTAAGGAATGAGACGAGCCAATTATCATCAATCAACAAGCCTGTCTGCACTGGAGGAAGAACACAAACCCTTCAGTCAAACACATACAGGACTGGACAGGCTCCTTTCCAAATGTAATCTATTACAGATTACTGAATACCTGCTTAAAATGGAATCTCTAATGATATCTGCTGGAATTTTCAAACTCAGGCATGTAATCAAATTCATTTAAGTTACTTTATGATCATGCAACCCCCATAAACCACTGACTATGTAATTATATGAACAAATTGGAATACATTAAAGACAGTGTAGTCCAAAAGTAATCAAAGTAATGAGATTACATCACTGAGTTTGAATATTCCCAATCAGGGAGTCTGGCAGCTTTGAGGAAATGAGACAAACCAACTGAAACCATCAGCTGTCATCAGGAGGGAAAACAGAAATCCCTCACTTTAACATATACAAGACTGGAAAAGATACAAAAGGTGATGATTTGTCCACTTAAATTATAATCAGTAATGTTACATGTGGCTATTGCCTTAAAGCAATAATTTGTGACATTTTTATATAAATAAAGGTCAGTTTTGCTGCTTTCTTTTGCAAATTAATATAACAAAATTTGGTTTCAGCCTATACTCTCTTCATGAAAACTTTTAGATTTGCTGATCTAAACAGCCGGTGTCTGGAAGCTGTTTCCTGGTGTTTCCTGCAGTGTTTCTCCTGAACAATGTGTTTCCCCTGCCAGTGTCTTTGTCTCGATTTCACACCAGGAAAGAAAATAACAAAATTATTTAAATCTGTGTGGATTGTTCTCCTGTCTCTGGCTTGTCAAATGGTAAGACATTACACGGGATTACAAAGAATGAAAATAACATACCAAGTTGCCTTGTAATGAACAGAGATCAGGCTTGTTTGTGATGTTAATATCTCAAACCACAAGCTGACATTGGAAGTTGTCAGGCTATGTATTATTCTATTTGTTGTTTAATAAGCACATTTTCCCCCTGATAATTTCCTTGTGCAGTGGCAAAACAACAACACACTGAGGACTAAACTGCTAGGAGAAACATATTTAGGGTATACAAATATAATAGAAGAACTGGGTAGTTAGCATGAGCAGTGATAGCCAACTCAAACTGCATCTACAGAAGATCCAAGCTCTGCCCACACACTGTTTGATTGATAGGTGATGTCTGGGAAGTGCAGTGGAGAAACACCACAGCAACGAGCGCTGAGCAACAAAGATCATCACTAAAATAAAAAAACAAAACAAAAACAAGATTTAAACTGTAATTAGCAATGGTATGTGTGACTATTACCCGCTTAATTTGAATATCGACTGAAATCCTCAAACTCAAATGTCATGAGTTTACCTTTAAGTTACTTTTCGGATTACACCACCTCCATAACCCATAAAAATATGCCGTTAAATTAAGTTATGTAAATTACATTAAATGATGGATCATTTGCCCTATGGATTATAGATTCCAAAAGTAACAATTAATCAAAAAGTAACAATTTACAGACAAATTACAGAATGTATTGAAATATATAGCGCAGGTCGTGTTATTTCAAGTTTAATATACTTTCAGCATAATCTGAAAATAATAGTTTGAAAGTAAACAGGCAATATTGCTGAGTTTGCGTATTTCAGATCATAGTGGACCCTCAGTCTTGGAGAAATGTGACGAGCCAAACGGCCATCAGCTGTCATCAGGACTGTCTGAAGTGGAGGAAGCAGAACACAAATCCTCACTTAATTCATATAGATAGATATACAAAAAAAACAAACCCAAAACCAAATAAATACTACAGGGGTTTTCCCAGGAGACAGCGTGTTTATTTGTTTCAATCTAGTCCTCTTACCCAAATCAATAATGTGTGTACTGTTGAAGCCGAAGCAACAAGCTGAACAAATTCCTTACTAAAAACCTTTCCAGATCTATTTTCATGGTTTGCTCTTCTCTTGTTTACATCCATTATGGATCTGGAGAGAGGAATCACTCTGTTTACTGTTTGCCTCACAGCTTTTCTGCTCTCAGTTCGGTTCATCAGTCCATCTCGCTGTCTACTGTATATACATCTGATACAAACAAGCAAATTCACATGCATTGATTGATTTGATTTAGTGTGTGTGTGTGTGTGTGTGTATGCCTGCATGCAATTTTAAAGGACCACAATGGAAATAAGCCTTAGGGCTTTATTGTGTTATTCTTGACTTTTTCTGTTTTTTATTGCATTGGACTGTCATGATATTCTGTGTTTTATGTGCTGCTCTCTGAATTTAAATGGAATTATTGAATAAACTCAATCAAGCCCATTTTGTTTCATTACCAGCACACAATACACAATCTGTTGTAGGTTATACAGATATATAAAACCAAAATGATAAGATTATCTCCCCATAAAATCCTGAATCATATTTGATCAGAACAGCCTAGTCAGAACTATAAATATTACATAAGCCTGTTATTTAAGAGCGTTTAAGTTTCAAATAATCATTTCAGATTATCTATAGTTTCTACATCCAACACAGAATCAGTTCATCAACTAAAGACTACATTAAAAAATAATAATCCCAACAAAGCTTTCCAAGTGCGGAAACAGAAAAAAGAGAGATGTGATGAGCTCACTTTGGCTTGGCAGAGGGACAAAAACTTCTGGGATTTGTGGAAATGTTTCCAGAGTTTCTCAACCGGAGGAAGGGAACATGCGTCCGTCTTTGTGACATGGGTAGGCGAAAGCGCTTCGGCTGCCATTTGAGCGTGATATACAAAGAGTTTTCTTTATGTAATCAGAAGTAAGGTGTGATAGATGTGAGCGCTGTGCGGCTGCAGCGCCTGGCACTTCATAACTGTCATAATATCAGAGATGAAGCTGAAATGAAATTGCCTGTATGGGAAAAACCTTAGGCCAGACTAATGATCTCTTCCTGAATATAAATGATTAAAATAATAAGGATAATGTATTGGTCCTTTGGCAATTAAAGCCTGAGGAGTGATCCTATTGATTTATGAATATAAATACTGTCCACCATCTTGCTGCTTTGGCAGTTAATGTCAAAGGAATGTTCATTTGATTTGTGAATGCTGGAGCTGGAGTCCATCTGGTTATATAAGTGCCATTATGATACTTGTTTCATCTCCCTGATGCAATGCTTTATGTTTTTCATGCCATAGTACATTCACCCAGTGCATGCTGGGATAGGCTCCAGCTCCCCCGTGACTCAGAATAGTAGTGTAAGGGATTACCATTTCAAATTCAGTAATGACATTACAGTTACCAATTGTACTTTAACCAATTACTTTGTATTTAATTGTCAAATTCAATTAGTGAGCACCCATATTAATGTGCCATAAAATGTGCCATTTTAACTATAAACCCTGCAGGTATTACACTGTGCAGAATACAAACAGAACGGAGACTAAAGTGGACATCAAACATTACTATGGGTGCTCACTTATTGAATTTGACGATTAAATACAAAGTAATTGGTTTAAAACAGTATTTCTACCTATTTTCAATTCTCACACTTTTATTTTGAAGGCTAAATGGCCAAACCAGAAGTGTAGTTTCTGCTAATTTGAGCTAGTTGTACCTATCGAGGCCGGGGTGCGCGCATACGTGACGTATTTTGAATCAACAGCTAGAGTGGTGATTTCAGCTAAATAATGGTGTAAATGTCTTTTCAAGTCACTTTGGGATCTGCTGGCTTCAAGAGACTTGGATTATGCTGTGAGAGCTGCATGGAACCATTTTATAGTTATTTTCCATTATTTTTTGAAGTCTAAAAACAGGTGTCCAGGGACTCCGGATCTCCGGGACTGTTGTATGGACTAACAAACTTAACCCCATTTTCTACTGGCATGGGGGTGAGTAGATAATGACTGAGTTTTCATTTTTGTGTGAACTATTCTTTTAAATACTGTAGCTATTTCATACAAGATGGTAAGGAAAGAGCTTGAAGAAGAAGTAGTAACAACAGGTAACTAGAAGGGCACTCGGAGAGCGCAGACCTCCGCCAAGGTTCGTGCTATTATTGCTTGTTCGTGAGTCGGATCCGGATCCGCTCCAAAATTTAATGGGTTCTTCCTTGGCCCATGCTAAACCCTTCAACAAAGTTTCATGAAAATCGGGCCAGTAGTTTTTCCGTAATCCTGCTAACAGACAAACAAACGGCACCGAAAACATAACCTCCTTGGCGGAGGTAAATGTAAGTGTCTATAGCCAGTTTGACAAGTTTGAGACTAGGTCAAGCTTTATGCAACTGGCCCCTGGGCTAACTTGTGTTTTAGCCCTGGGCTAACGAACGTTTCACAAAGGCAAACTGCAAAGTGGGATAACCTGGACTTTAGCCCAGGGCAGCTGGCCCTGCTCCAGAGTAGGTTATCCCAGACTTTTCAGGCTTATCTCCTAAAATTGTTTACTTGTGTGTTGTCCAGTCAGATAACTTCTAAGCAACGATGCATGGCATGCCTAGGCTCAAGTGTTTTGTTACCACAGAGTATTCAGACATGTAAGCCCTGGGCTAACAGGAGCGCTGTGTGAATCATTAGCCCCAGGCTAAGAACTAGCCATGGGTTAAATGTCTGTGTGTGAAAAGGGGTTAACACAGGCCCAACTGTTTACTGTTATTTCACATGCTATTACAGTGACCTCACAGGACGGTCTGTGTGTGTGTGTGTGTGTGTGTGTGTGTGTGTGTGTGTGTGTGGTGATCGTGGGAGGCTGAGTGGATGGTAGGGAGAGGAAGAAAGAGAGATAAAGCTGAAAACAGATCGACTGTCTCACACACACACACACACACACACACACACAGAGTGAATAGTGAGAATGAGCGGTGACTGTGTACTTGCTTGTCAGACGTAATCTCTAAACCCCAAACCCCTTTTTCTGTATGATTGCGTTTGAGTTCAGGAGCCCAGATATCTTCCTTATCTCTCCTTACGAACTCCGGCTTTCTGTATTTATTCAAGTGCCACTTCGCCGCGCCCGTGCGCCTCTCCCACCTACTGCCTCCTGCCTCCGAGCTCGCAGCCTCCTCACCTCCCTGCCCGCGCCTCCCGCTGGGTTTAAGAGGTCGGAAAACACTCGAGTGAGTCTCACCGCTCTCCCGTGCCGTCTTCTCCCCCCCCCCCCGTAGCCGGAGAGGAGATTGGCTGTAGATCTTTCAGGCGAACACAAATCGGGCAAACTGCAGCGAGGCAAAATAAGAGAATTATCTCTCACTGGTATTTGAGCGAGGTGGATTTGGAGGAAGTGAGGTGACTGTAGTGTGTGATTTGTGTGTGACTGTGTGTGGTTTTTTACTTTTATTCATCCGGGGAAAGTCGACTCAACACAGCTGCCCTTTTCCAGCGAGGCCCTGCTTCGCATTGACACAGTTTAACGGTGATGGCCCACTGGACGCGATTAATTCATATTGGCTCGCCGGCCACTTGTGGGCCCCCAGCCCCCAACAGCCCTTTATTTACTTAATAAAGTTGTATTTGTACTGCATTGCATTGTATTCACACTCTTCACAAGTTTCACTTTGGCATTTCTTGGTTGTACAGACAAGGCGTCGGCGCTGCAGCCTCGAAAGTGATTGGCTCTTGAGACGTGAACACTGCGAACATTTGCACATAGTTCACTTGAGCTCAACTTTTGTCCCGCCCTGTTCACCGCGCTGCGAGTTTGAGCTATCCCAGTATGCTCAGTGCAGCGAATTACTCGCGTCCCATAGAAAAAAAACCAACAAAACTCAAAATTCTGTCTTTATTCTCAAAATTCGGACTTTTTCCCCTCAGATTTCAGACTTTAAACAGAACTCAAATAAACTTTTCATATGTGGCCCTAATATTCTTCTGTGGCCCCAGATATTTTGATATTCACTTGCTGGTAAAAAAAAAAAGTCCTATTGTTAAGGCAGTCATCCAAAAAGGAGAGGCATCTGTCATTGGTGTTCATATTCAAATCTTTACGTCCAGAAATTCAAATGGCTCTGAGTCATGTCAAAATGCAGATTATGTGCGTAGCCGGTTTTAATAATACCATTACAGAAAGACAGTATGGGCTGTGGACTGCCCACACCTGGGAAAGCCCACAGAAAACCCATACAGGACCCATAGGTGGGAAAAGACTGTGTGCCCTGCATGGGCAAAACCACAGTGGACCCTTGTGGGATTAGAGTGGGTTGGCCCCAACCCACACTGCCCACAAACACCCCACAGTGGCCCCCGCAGGGCCTTGTTTGCTGGGGAAGGCACATCCACCTTTTCCAAAAAAGAGCTATCATTCTCCTGGCCTGAAGAAGCCCAAAGTCTATCAAAGATGACTGTTTCAAATTTCAAAGTCTTCCTCATGTACAGTATATCCTCTTGAATATCTAGGCTCCATGCCTCTAGCCTGTCAGTGGAGTCTCATTTTCATATAGAGGAGCCACTACTGCAGAATCAGGCATTATTGGTAAAGTATGCACACATACAAGGAATTTGACTTCGGTTAAAAGCCCCAGCTCCAGTTTCTTACATTCATACATACCTACCACTAACACCTACCCCACACATATACTTCCCTACCACACTTAGACATATGCACAAACAACGACAATATATACACATACACATCAGGGTCATTAATCTGGCATCCCTGCAGAATGCTGAGTGTTACTGTATAGAGTGCAAATGTGTGCAGTAGTGCAAAAATAGATGATTATTTACAGTTATAAACAATATAGCCAATATAAACAATACACAGCTAAGCATAAGAGTTATTTGTTCATGAGTGTGATGGCATGTGGAAAGAAGCTGTTGCGGTGTCTGGTCGTTTTGGCCTTCAGTGACCTGAAGAACCTGCCAGAGGAGGAGTTTGAATATATGATGGCCGGGGGGTCAGCGAGTGGTTTTCTCTGCCCTCTTCCTGGCTCTGGAGGTAAACAGATCATGGAGGGTGGGCAGGTTAGCTCCTATGATCCTGTAGACTTCCAGCAATTGAGCTAAGCAAACCGTTCCCAAACTTTCAAACTGCATGCTGAGACATAAAAATGTTAAGTAGGGGGAAAAAACCCCCCAGCTAAATCCCCAAAAAACTGAACTATCCCTTTAAGTTTGTGCCGGTGGAACTTTCTGCATCTCTCTGAGTGAACCTGTGTATTTGCAGTAATCCCCAGCGGTGAAGCAGACCATTGAGCTCCATTCAATAGCGGCCGAGTCCAGTTCATTTCTCCAGCTGTCTGTTTGCTGGGCAGTCAATGGAGTGCACTCCCAACTGTCTGAGTGTCTGCTAGGCTGTGTCCCAAACTCCTAACCCCGCCATCCATCTACCTGCCACACGCTTCTACATTTTTTTTTTTTTCAACCTTTATTTACCCGGGGAAGGTTTGCTGAGCGTGCATCCTGCTTTTCAGCAACGCCCTGCTACCCACACACACACACACACACACACACACACACTGCTCCACATACTATATCCCCCACCTGGGAGCTTCCCGCAGACTTCTACAGTCAGACACTGAGCAGCCTCAGTGGAGCAGGGTGGGTTAGGTGCCTTGCTCAAAGGCGAGTGAATGACATATTTCAACACACACCTTGTGTCCTAAATAACTGTTCCACTCATTGTGCCTTTTGACAGCTGGAAATAGGACAATATTTGGAATCTCAGAGGGGCAGAGTAAAAGCAAAGCAATATAGTGCACTGTTGCATTTAGTGCATGTAGCAAAAAATTGGGATTTCTATGATGCCACATTTGTATGTGTGCTTTCCAAACTTATGTATGGTTCAAAACACCTGGTCAAACCGAGCATGTAATACCTGCTGATCAATAGGCCTCAGTAGTTTCAGTATACTGCAGTTAGACATCAGGTAGGCAAATTTTTCTCCCATTTCAACTACAGTCATATGTGAATGCAGTGTTGCTGTTACAAAGTTGTTCTGTTTGGTGCCTGTAAAAAGGGTCATGAGGGAAAAACCTTGGGAAAGGTAAAGTTACAGAAGAGAGAAATAAGTTAAATGGATGGACTGTGTTTTGCATGGTAGGATCCTTTGAGTGCTACTGATATTGTTATCCAGGCTAATGGCTAGTTATCTTAGTTGGAAAAGATCTTTTTCCATCATATTGATTGATTCTGACCAAAATCTCGTCAATTGCTTCACAGTAGAGCTATGTCCGTCTGGCTTGCCTGGGTGCAGCAACTCTCCAGTACAGTCCTATAGGGACAATGGACACTTCAAAAATCAACCCCAAAAGCATCCAAAGCATACAGAAGAGGATTAGGGCCACATGTGAAAAATGTATTTGAGTTCTGAGTTTAAATCGGAAATTCAGAATTCTGAGATTAAAGTCAGAATTCTGACAATTCTGACTTTAATCTCAGAATTCTGACATTAAAGTCAGAATTCTCACTTCTGAGAAAAAAGTCAGAATTCTGACTTTAATCTCAGAATTCTGACTTTATTCTCAGAATTCTGACTTTAAACTCAGAATTCTGACTTTAATCTCAGAATTCTGACTTTATTCTCAGAATTCTGACTTTAAACTCAGAATTCTGACTTTAATCTCAGAATTCTGACTTTAAACTCAGAATTCTGACTTTAAACTCAGAACTCAAATACATTTTTCACATGTGGCCCTAATCCTCTTCCGTAAAAGCATGTCGTTTTCAACATGTTGATTTTTTAAAGGTGTAATGAGACATTATCTAAATATTTTCTGTAAAGAGACAGTATCTAAAGCCTTTCTCGTGGTTTTGATGCTACCTCAGCCGTGGCTAAAGTACTGTCAGAGTTGTCAGGTCATGGACAGACTGAAAATGTAACATACATGTCTCATTAGAGAATGAGCATCAATATGTTGAAAAAGTGTCCATTGGTCTGTTAGAACTGTTTTGGAAAGCTGCACCCAGAAAAGTAAGACGGCAGCAACTCAGTAGTGAATACATTGTCAAGATTAGAAGATCAGAATCGATTGGTATGATAGAAAAAGATTGGAAAACAGGGTGCAAGTAGAAAATGGCCAGAGCCATGCTTTGAAATAATAGTTTGGATGAGTTTTTTTTTCTTCATACAATTTACCAGGAGTTCGCCAGCCTCACTGCCAGAGAAGCTTTCTTCCAAACAACTGCAGTAAATGGAGGCCAGTCATTTAGGCTTCAAAAAGGGCAACAAAAAAAAAAAAAGTCCATAAATGTTCTCCATACAGCTGCAGCATAATCCAAGTCTTCTGACGCCATGTGATCGCTATGTGAGTGGAAAAAAAACAAAATTTTATCAATTATATAATTACACTGAGTCTTCCGACATTGTATTCAGCTTCTGCATTACCGAACCAAACACCCTAAGTTTTGGGTGAATTATCCCTTTAAGTAAGCAGACGTGTATTCAGATGCTTTCAGCCACAACTCAGCCGATTCGTGCGCCATCTACAACATTGATTTCCCAGAGTTGCGGTGACATTCAAGTGCTACTCTCCCGTTGGAAGGTCGTATATACACTCATCCCAACAGCAGATGAGTGCACATTGTGTATTTACTAAACACAACTCGTACAGATCAACTGACACTTGCCTCAGACAGAATTTTCCACAAGTTTGTACCCGCGCAGGGAGCAGGCATCGGGGTAATCCCCACTGATGGAAAAACAGTCACGGTCACAAAACCTTCTATCTGCCTGCTGAGCATGTGATGAGATAGAGAAGAGAGTGCCAACGAGATTTTCAGTCTTTTCTCCACTTTGACAAAGAACACAAAGGAGTACACACTGAGAAAAAAAAAAAAGATTGCACGTCACACATCCGACAGTCAGGCGCGACTGAAAAATGACTTATCCTGCTCTATAGTTCGTCTCCCTGCAGGGGTGAAGGGGCGGGGTGGGGGTGAAGGGGTGAAGGGGTGAATGGGCGGGGTGGGGGGGGGTCAGGCTGTGTCTGTCCATCTGTTTCAGGTGATATCTCAGACACCGCCAGTATGATTTTTTACAAAAGTTGGAAGGATAATGCATTGTTATTGCCTAGGTCCAAACCTTTGACTCCGCCCACTCCACCGAGTTGAGTGATTCTGGTCTGGCATCGTGACATGACACAGCGGTTTCTCTTGGTTGAAAAATGATCGGTCCAATGAGCGCCGGGGGGGGACTAACGATTAGCCAATCAGCACCATGGGCGGGACTAATGCCGTTGTCAAGCTGTGCGCTGGAATCAAGGAGGAGTAATAACAACAATGGCGACCGCTATAGACAAGATAGACGTTGCTATCCAGGCTGTTCTAAATCCATTAAAAGTACCAATTACTTTGAAATCCGAACAGCACTCTGCTTCGAAGGCATTTATTTTTCGCATCAGTGTCGACTTAAAATGACGTTAGATTCAGGCGGATACGTCGGTCTCTAGTGATTGGTTAGGGAAATTGGTTAGAGTGGAGGCAATGTCAGACTGAAAATGGAAATGGAGTGTAACGAGTTGACAATTCGAGTCTGATATCAGGCAAGCATTGTTACCCTGTGGTACAGTGGCCTAATGGAGGCGCTATAATTAAAGAGTAACTTCACAGTAAAACACTTTTTTGGAGTTGTTAACTGGTATTTAGTACTATGTAGTTATGAAATACATTAAAGCCTAAAGCATACTGTCAACATTTGAGCCCAAATGTGCCGTATTTATCTCAGTAAACCCGGCTCAGTTCGCCCTCCAGTGTTTAAATTTGCAGCCGGTGTTAAGTTGGAAATGCAGCTGTGTTCAAGCACAATTATTCTAAGATATGTAATTTGGTAAAAAAAATTAAAATAAAATAAAATACCAGCCCTGCCCAGCACATCAGCGTGTTCACATGCCCATGAACCAACATGATCTCATAAAAAGTCGAGAAATGAGCACAAGTCTAAAACGCAGATTTACATGCTTTGGACATGGAAAATGTGAAAATTATTTTCCTCCACCATGAACTGGATTCTGTGGATACAGCACATATTGGACAGGGCATTTTCAGCTACAGGATGGCTCAACGGTTAAGTTGAGTCAAGTAAAACTCATCCGCCCATCCTCCACCCGACCACACCACCCTTACTTTCCTCTACTTCAACGTGACACTACTTCCTATTTATAGTCATGCCTCTTTCATGTAACTGTTTCATGCCAGGAACACGCAATTTTAAAACTTTACATGCCACCAACATGTAATTTGCTGTTAACAAGTCATGTTAATTTCACATATTTGTGTGAGATCAAATTGCCACGAACACTCCACCCTGTTCCTCTTCTCACCAACCCAGAACCCCCCTGCATCTTGTTCACTTGTTTATATATGGCACACACATTATATGAGATGCTAATGCATTTCGCCTACTGCAGCCTTCTTCAGCACATATGGCCTGAGGTAAAATTGTCTATTTTAATTATCATTCTACATTATAGGCATGACACACTCCAGAGAGAGTTACGATGACTGCAACCGAGCAATAATTAATTCTAGATCACCAACATTACAAGATATTTCTTATCCCTCATATTTGCCAGTGAAAAAGCAAAGTCTGTCAACTCCTTGTGTAGGGGTGAGGGAAAAGAAAATTATCATATAATCAATACAGGCATGATGCTACCACTGCACCAGTCATTGATTCAGTCGTTTGCATGTATCACACATTACTTCCACGCTGTTAGATTCCATTATGTCAGTGTAATTGCAAAAAAAAAAAAAACCTGTGAAAGTAGTTGGTTTTTAAATAAGCCAAGTAAATCTGTGGGTGAATTTATCAAACACACCTGTGCGCACAAACACACACACACACACACACACACAAAGGAGAGAGAGAGAGAGAGTAAGAAAGAGCAACACACACGCAGAAAACACGTGCAGAGATATAGATCTGAAACAGGGAGTGAGAGGGAAAACCTGGGGGATTTCATGAGTCACGGACCCCATGGCGCTCCCTGCCTACCTTTCCCCATTGGGTCAAAGGTCAACTTAACATCTCGCCGATCAAAAGCCTCTCCCCGCCCGCCACGGTTCAGCGACTCGGGCTGCCATTGTGCTCGCGGGGGCAGAGGGCAGCAGCGTAGGCAGATCTGAAATGCATTAGACACCAAGGGAAGCCATCTATATCAGCATTGTCAGAGCTGTCGATAAAGGTAAGAGACACAAACCCACGGGACAGTCCACCGGTAGAGGGGAGGACATTTATGGATAAGGGACGATGTCTGTTGCTGCTTTTAATGATTAGCTCCTTACCCCGGCTGTGTCAGAAGGCAGGAAAAAAAACAAACATGAACAAGGAAAGAGGGGAGGGAAGGGAAGATGTTAAAAGCGTATCCCCCCCCTAAAAATGTGTTTTCCCCTGGCGGTGTGTGTCTTTGTTGCAATTTCACGCCAGAGAAGAACATAATGAAATCATTTCAATTTGTACGGATTGGTTTTCAATTGCTGGCTCTTCAAAAATGGTAAAACAAACTTTTTAAAACATTTCACGGGATTACAAAGATTGAACTAAAGCCTACCAAGTTTCCTCGTAATGAACAGAGATCAGGCTTGTTTGTGATCTTGTTATCTCAAACCACAAGCGTACATTGATTCTACAAGGACGTTGTGAGGATATTAGTCTACTTGTTGTTCATTAAGCGCACACTGAGGACAAAACAAACACACGTCGCCAGGGGAAACACATTTTTTAGGGGGATACAAATGTTGGCACAGCACTACAAATGCTTAAAGGATAAGGCCGGTGTTTTTTAATGCATTGCTTACCATCAACAAATCCTATGAAAATAACAAAATCAACAATGCGTTTGCTCTACTCCCGTTACTTTCTGACTTCTCACATACCGTTTCTAGCCATCAGCCAGAAGTCATTGGCTCCAATTGTAAGCTAAAAACCTTGAAATACAGCTCACAAAGACATAACTTACATTTTAAAAATCGCTAACTGTTACCACGAAAAGTCAGACTGTTGTAGTTATTACTAAATCAAATTCAAATGGGAACAAATTCTTCATTATGCCGAGGACTATTTTCTGTGCTACGGAACCACTTTCCTGAGAACGCAAAGTGTTTCCGGCCGGCTTATTAAGTTGTTTGAGGAAAAAGTCGGCCGGCCCGGTGCATTGTGATGATGAAATATGCTGCAGAGCAGCAGCATGGCTCTGTGATGTATTTTTAATCTTTTTTTTTAATACAATGGAGTTCTATGGCTGCTGGGACATGGCTGCATTGGGCACCGGCTACATGGACAAGACTTGTTAGCAAAACAAAATCATTGCTGATTTTGTTATTTTCATAGGATTTGTTGACGGTAAGCAATGCATTAAAAAACACCAGCCTTATCCTTTAAAGTGTATGTAGAGTAAGGTGCTTTGGATAACGTCCACTACATATTTTGTTATGTATTACTATTTCTGTGTGGTTTAATGCAACACATACCACCCACACCTGCCTCTAAACTCACAGATATCGCAAATGAACAAATTCATACATAAAAATACTTTTTTTTTTCAAAATTAAATTTTGAACATCATGTTATTAAGAAATTGGTACAGTCAAGCTTTTTTCAATTAAGGAATATTGCCAAAATCTGTACTTATTAACGAGTTATTCATGCCTTTGTGACATCACCTTTAGACTATTGCAATGCATTGTTTACCTGGCTGAATCAGTCTGCCTTAGGACAGCTCCAATTAGTTCAAAACTCTGCAGCAAGATTGTTGGCCAAAACTAAACGTACTAACTGATTGTACTTTTGTCTTTCTGTCTGTTTCTATTTTCTCTGTATAGCACTTTGTAAACTGTGTTTTTTGAAAAGTGCTATATAAATAAAGTTCATTATTATATTATTATTTTTACATTAAGTGTGTTTGAATCTGCCCCATAACTTTTGTCATATCACTGTCTCTCACACAGCTCTCCTGTCATTCTCCACTGTCTGTTACCTAACAAAACAAAATGCATTAAATGAAAAATCCACCCTGAAACATTTTATCATTTTATGGGTACGACATTTCAGGGGTATGACGTTAATGCAATACATAGGAGCTGCAGCTGAGACTGTCCGACTGAAGATACCTATTGTATAATAACAGGTTGTGTTGAAAACCAATTGGTTTTATCTCAAGCTAGACTCACAGATGAGTTGAAGAGCTCCTTTTTCAGCATTCGGGGTAACATGTTATATAAAGAGTTAGAGTGTTCAGATTATTTTTTTCTGGTTAATAGTCACTTATTGCATTCGTTTTTTCCAATTCTTTTAATTCATTATTAGTTACATTTTAAAATCATCATGTGGTTACTTTCATTTTTCTCTCAAATTGTTTAATTTTTTGTTAGCTCAAATTTTTTAAGAGTAGAAACAAATTAGTGAAATCTTGAATGAATGAAAATCCTGTGATATCTCGTGCAGATAACATGCAGCTAATTGATAAAACGCATTCTAAGTATGCTTGATAGAATTTTTTTTAAAACAGAACAACAGCGTTGCATTGCAATTTAAAACAATGATCAACACCACATGGCAGCACAAGCCATATTTCTACGGTGTGTTTTAGGTTACTTCTAATACAGTGTAACTTTGTAATATAACTAGTTACTTTTTAAGGTAAGTAATGAAGTAAAGTAACTGATTACATTTAAACGTAGCCTTCCCCAACGCTGTCCATTTGTTACCTCCGCCAAGGAGGTTATGTTTTCGGTGCCGTTTGTTTGTTTGTCTGTTAACAGGATTACGTAAAAACTACTGGCCCGATTTTCATGAAACTTGGTGGAAGGGTGTAGCATGGGCCAAGGAAGAACCCACTAAATTTTGGAGCGGATCTGGATCCAACTCACGAACAAGCAATAATAGCACAAACCTTGGCGGAGGTCTGCGCTCTCCGAGTGCCCTTGTAGTTTGTCTGTAGTATACACCGACACACAGGGGCCATACGAGTCACAGCCTCCCTGCATTCATTTATCGGCAGCAGCCAGGAGCCGCTGCAAAATTACCCCCATCGCTAGACAAATGAAGAGGCAATGAAACTCCTCTTCAGCTTTATTGCTCACCTAAAGCAAACAAATGCAAGGCAATTACACTACAATTAGTCCATATATCATGCTATAAGTATCCAAACAAGAGACACTTTTAAACTGCAACTGGTAGTGGAACCGACACAGGGGAACAGCCTTGCCATGCTGTCTGGATGCACATGATGATTCAATGCCTTATTAAGCCAGTGCTAACCAGATACAGAGATGAATACAAAGGCAAAGGGACACAGAGGAAAGGTCAGGAGAGGCCAAGAAATATCCTGATGCCTGTTCTAGGGAGAGAACAGATTCTAGAAAAGGAGTAGATCATTCCCAGAACCTAAAACCAAGCATGAACTAGCTAAGAGGGATTTAGGAGGGACCGTACAGGAGGTCAAGGATCAGGAGTGGATCAGAGGTGGAAAGGGAAAAATGGGATTTGTATGAGTGTCCAGGAGCATACAGCAGGAGCATGAACCTCCAGTGATAGAGATAAAGAAAGGAGATCTCATCTGAGGAATTTTTTAGTAATGATGATTAAAATCTTGACTTGACTGCTACCATAAAAACTATTGCATTGAATAAACAAATGTCAATCATGATAAATCACTCATAATGAATGGAACTTAAGAAACAATAAGTACATGACTGTGTAATCATGACGGAACCACGGAACAGGATGGTAAAATTCCCTGTACTGATTAAATGGTCGTGATTTAAATTGATTTAAATGTATGATTAAGCATGTGGATTTAAAAGTATGATTTTTAATTAAGCTTTAACTAGGATTTTTGCAATCTAACAATTAAATTCATGTAGCCTTTGGCCCTTGGGTGTAACCACTTCTGCTTTTTGATGAAGAAGTTGCAAAGCACTGTAAAAACCAATGTACCAGAATATATATCCTAGAAAAATACGATGAAGAGAGTGATCCGGAGGGGCAGGGGGGGGGGGCACTGAATCATTCAAGGAAAGGGAATCCATTGGAAACTACTGTTACACTAATTAGATGATCTGAGGGGAGGACAGCATTTTAGAGAAGTAGAACAGATAAAAAAGACCAACAGATGATTTCATGATATTATCTTAATAGTCCTTTGTAATTTTGATTTGATTCTAAAACAAGTATTTGCATTTACTCCTGCTAAAATCAATAAAGTAATAGACTATTTTTAAAGTAAAATTCTCATTTGCGTTACTCTCATTTGTGTAGATTTAGCTGCCTTTTAGGAGTTTAGCCCACCACTTCTGAATGATAGTAAGTCTTATTGACAACCAGTTTCTTGAAGGTTACTCTAGATTTGAGTGGAACTACTGGTCCACTAAACGTACCCTGCCGTTAACTAAGGTGAACTTAGTGCCTAGTGTCCAATTGCTGGGGAAAAGCTAAGGAGTTAGACGGGTAGGCTTTAGGTCATAGGCAGCAAGAGGTAAATTGTCGGCCCCAGAAATCATAGGTGGAAATGTGGGACTGTGGCTGAACTACAAACTGAGCGAGCACATCCAAGGCAAGGCCAGGATCAAGGCGCTGTGGCCAGCGAGTCCCCAAAACCCACAGAACTGAAACACACTATTATGGCGCTTCCAGTGAGGAGCGGTAGCTATTGGCACTCCGGCTAATAGGGTGCTTGCGGCGAGGAGCAGTATTCGCAGTCAACAGGACACTTTCCTCAGAAAGCGGGGTTGACAATCCAGTCAAGGAGAGGAGGTTTCAGCAGAAAGTACCGAGACCGCACAATCTGTCTCCAGGCATCGGCCAAAGCTGTTCGTATTATCTTGAAATCTTGAAAGTGCAAAGAGAGGAGGATCAAGAATGGCGACTCCATGTCTGAATCCTGGGAAGCTTCAGACAAGAGAGCACAGGAATGGCTCTCCTAGAAGATTAAGGAGGCCCTGAAGGATCACAGGATCTGGAGGGGTTTTACAAGACAAAGTTGACAAGCCAAGCCTATGTGTATATGACCGAATACACACAAGGCACCAGGGAAGTCATGCTACATGCTACAGCCCTGATACCGGTGCCCCCAGGATACCATGCCACCAGTAAACACCAGTAAACAGTGAGGTGGAAAAGGGTTCTGATAAACGATTCCTATTACATCCTAGAAGGCATTGATGGCCTCGTCAGTCCCTCCAAACGACTTGATCCCATCATCAGCACCTTGGAAGCAAGACCTTCAAGCCCAGATTACAGAAATCCAGGACTGGGCTAGACGAGGTGGCGGAGGGCAACATTCACCAGCCCCGAGCCACTATAGCTCACAAACGGACAGTGAAAAACATGCCGGACTTCTGCCTTCCTGGACCTCTATCAGACTCAAGCGATGGCGAGAGAGAGGCTGCAGCCGGTGGAGACGAGACTGAGTGAGACTCTGAAGAAGAAGAAGATGAGGGCAACCGCATGGGAAGGGAGAGGAACCTAGTAATTCAGTAGTAGAGCATACATAAAAAGGTACGCATAAAAAGGTGCAAACCATCGGTTCAAAGTCAGAACAAACAAGTATGTGAAAGTTGCGCACTTGTTCTCCATACAAAATATTTTGGCAATATGCCTTCTTCAGGGTGTCATGAGAAGGGAGACGAACCTGCCGTGAAGTCATGAGCGAGAGGCAGGTCTAGTGAGTTTTTTATTTGCACAATAGTTTTTAGGAATGTTGTCTCATTAGAGGTTAGTAGGAATTCTACCTCATTAGAGGTTATCCATTGAATTTGTTGTAGTAATGTCAAATTTCCATTGTTTTTTTTTTGCTGTCGTAGTATGTCTTTTGTGTATTGTTTTGTTCTGATGCCCAGTAACCCTGGTTAATAATGAGATCTGAGATCTATGTGATTACGTCTATGTGGTGGTAATCAATCAAGCATTACTCCTACATGCTGAGGGCCAGGAGGGCCATGGGAGCTGGGGAGTCAGTCTCTCCTGGATGGGATGCTCTGTCACTGGGATGAGGGTTGTGGAAGACCGGGGGAGGGGAGGGGAGAGACTGCGGTGGTCCAGGTGGTCAGCTACTTACTTATTTCTGTGTGTGTGTGTGTTGGAGTGTAGGTTAGTGTGTCTGTGTGTGAGAGTGGTGTGTGTGTGTGGACGTTTGAGGCAAGGGACTACACACACACACACACACAAACACACACCACTCTCACACACAGACACACTAACCTACACAGGCAACTCTGACTCCCACACACACGCACACACACACACACAATACTCATGCACAAATTATACATGGGCAAATCGATGCCTCTCAAGCTGACCGGCCATGACGTCAGCTGCACAGTTGGGTCCCTCTCTCCCCTCTCCCTCTCTCTCCCTGTATGTGTGTGTGTGTGTACTGTATGTGTGTGTGCGCCTGCCTCCCTGCCCCGTCGCATGAGCGCGCACGGATGAGGCGCGCTGCTACGTGCCCAGAGTGGAAAGCAGCTGCGCACCGCCGTATGGGGAGGCGGTAAGTTGCACAACTGATGGAGGGAGATAGAAGGAACTCTATAGATCTGCTGAACGGCTTCCCACCTTGTCCCACTAGTCGAAGCTGTCTGGGACTAAACATTATGCAGGTACCACATCTGCAAAAATGCCTGAGCTGTAAGCGCATCCTCGCATAATGATAAATATACGGACTGAGGCCAATACAGACCGATATAGATATAACCTATATTACTAAGTACGATTATAGTCCAATTCACCCTTACGAAAAAGAGCTATATAGTATTACTGTGATAAATTCATGTACCACAGCGAACCTGTATAATATATACAGGAATACTGTAGGGATAGACTATTATAGTGATATCATGAGAGATAAAAAGACCACAAGTAGGACAAGGTCATTATAAACTCATTGTTGAGTACCACAAACACACAAGTCCCGACGGGAATATTATAGGAACATATAGTGATTTTTTGATTGGATTTTAATGTTGCAGCCCTGGCATTTTTTAAATACTGAACAATGAATGCAAGGTACCAATTTCTGTAGAGCGTTGAAACCTTCATATATGTTGTCGGGTCTCGGTCCCTTATTGCATAATATCGTATATAGCTAAAGGTTTGTCTCCCTGCAATGATATCAAACCGGCTGTTGCCCCGATTCAATATTGCCCCTCTGTCGGACGGAGCCACCCTTTCCTCTCTCTCCCTCTCCTCCATCAGACCGCCTCTGTCTCTCTATCCCTCCTCTTGCGCACCCATTCGCTCTCGCTCTCTCTCTCTCTCTCTCTCTCTCTCTCTCTCTCTCTCTCTCTCTCTCTCTCGCTCTCTCTCTCTCTCGCTCTCTCTCTGTCGGAACGCACGGACCGCCGCCGCTGTCCGAGGATAATACTCTCGCTTTCTCCGTCTGTGCTGCAGAACGGACCGTAGGCTGCGACTCTCCTCCCAGCCCGGGAACCTCCTCAAGGTAGGCAAAGCCAAACCTCGCCGTTACGTGTCCAGACTGGGTTCAGCCTCTCACGCTGAGCGGAGCGGGAGCATCTGCACTTGTGGGTTGATTGCGATGCGCGGTGCCTATACCGCTTGGAGCTGTGTGTGTGTGTGTATAGCCTATATGTGTGCGCACTGGAGACACATGCATGCAGGCAGGCAGGTGGTGGTCCATGGATCATGAGGATTGAGTCTACTGAAGTCTACTGTTGTCTATTGTAGTCTCAGAGGGAGCCGTGCTTTTGCGCGTTTGCCTAATTATGCGCCTTATCTTATAATTGCGCGCACTGCTCGGCAGACGATCTGTCCCGGATCTTTGCTGGAGATTGTCCACTCTCCACACACACCAGACACAGAAACAGAGTGAGGGGGAAAGAGAAACGGAGATAAAGATTGAGACAGACAGGGCAAGACGAAGAAAGACAGAGAGACGGGGAGAAAAAAGATAGAATAAGACAGAGACGGGCATGGGCAGATAGAGGGAGGAGAGGGGGGTAAGCAGGGAAAGCTGTGGGCAAATTGTTGCCAGTCGGACCTACTGACTGCTATCTTCCACTGCTGGCCAAAGGGGTAGTTTTGTCATCATCACTTGACAGCTTATGTTTTAAATTCAGATCGACACGACAGCTGTTGAATACAATGAGATATTGTTGGGATCATGATCCGGAGCCCTCCGGTCTGTAGCGGCTGCCTGCGGATCAGGAGACCCCGGTCTGATGCACTTGGAGCGGGGAGGTGGCGGTGGAGTTGCTCGGTGCCAAACGCGGAGGAGGCAGCTGCTTATGTGTGCAGCAACGGTCCCTATATGGTGTGTGTGTGTGTGTGTGTCTGTGTGTGTGTGTGTGTGTGTGTGTGGTTACATTACCATCAGCGGTGTCCGTGTGTGCGTTTATTGAGAGAGAGAGACAGAGAGATGGGAGAGATAGATGGCTGTACATGTGTGCAGCAGCGATCCCTATAAGGTGTGTGTGTGCGTGCGTGCGTGTGTGTGTGTGCGTGCGGCTGTGTTTATGCGTGCGCTCCCGCGTCTCACCCCCTGTACTTGAGTAATCATCAATTCAGCCCTTTCTGGCCCATTTCAATATCAAAGTGATTCTTTCGGCCGATAGATAGTGCATTAGTAACGATGGAGGAAGGCTATATTTAGCCTCTTTCAAACCTGCAACAGAAGCGTCAATCAGCTGCGTCCGTGTGTGCTTGGAGAGAAGGAGAGGGAGAAATGAGAAGGAGGGAGGAGGAGGTTGGGGGGTTGGAAGAGATGGGAGAGAGACATGGCAGAGGGAGAGAGAGATGGGAGGAAGATGAGAAAGTGATTGGAGAGAGAGAATAGAGATGGGAGAGAGAGATGAGAGAGAGAGGGAGGGAGATGGCGCCCTACACCAGCGCTTTCTGCCGGTAGTTTGATTTATCGCCTCTCCAATGCGCACTGACGCACAAAGCCCGGGTTCCCCCGCTCTCACACTCGCTGTCATCTCACCGACTCATCAGGATTAGCTCGGACTGACGGTCGTCTGCCCCATCTGGCCACCGGGAGCGCACCCTTACCCGGTTATGAGACCCCTTATAACAACTCCCCCCCCCCCTATACACACCCCTCCCAACACACACACACACACACGCACTCATCCCCTGTTACTACCGGACGGCCCGGCAAGCAAACACACGTTTAGACACGACGGGTGATTGCCGCCGTGAAAGCAATCATGACTGATGCAATGTGACAAGCAAGCCAATGGACATCCAGCGGTGATATGATTTGATTCCACCAAGGAGATTTCCTCTGCCTCCCAGTCGCTCTGCGAGTTGGATAAATCCATTTATGCGTCTCATTGTGTTGGCGCGTGACTCATTTGGCGGTGCCGTGCTGGGATAACGGCGGGCCGGAGCGCTGCAGGCTGCCGCTCCGCCTGCCGGGATGACACGACGGCGACCGCCTCCGGTCACAGGCCGCGTGGTAAATGATGGGACAGGACGATTAAAACACAGATGCAGCTCCACCTTCATCATCATCAGTCATCACTACTATCATCATCATCACAGCTGTCACCATCATCATCAGCAGTGCTGATATCATCATCATCATCATCATCACAGCTGTCACCATCATCATCAGCAGTGCTGATATCATCATCATCATCATCATCACAGTTGTCACCATCATCATCATCATCACAACTACCGCCATCATCATCTTCATCATTACTACTATCGTTATCATCAACACCATCATCATTATCATCAGAAATATCATCATCATCATCATAATCATCACTACTAGTGTCTTCATCACATCATCATCACTTCTGCTGTCATCATCATCCTCATTATCATCACTACTATTGTTATTATCATCTTCGTCATCCTCATTGTCATCACTATTGTCATGACCATCATCATCATCATCATCATCATCATCATCACTCCTTTCACCATAATCTTCACGACTACTGTTATCATCACTGTATTAGTATCATCGTCACCATCATCATCACTGTCTTCATCTTCATCACCACCACCTTCATCATCATCATCATCATCACCGTCGTCTACCTTGAGGCTAAACTGCATCTTAAACAAATCAGCCAGCACTTCATGCATATTCCAAGCTCTTTCAAAACGCTCCTTTCCTGCTCTCATCTCTCTTCCTCTTCTCTCCTCTCATCTCCTCTTCCCTCCTCCTCTCCCCTCATCTCCTCCTCCTCTACTCCTCTCCTCTACTCCTCTCCCCTCTCATCTCCTCTCCTCTACTCCTCTCCTCTACTCCTCCCCCTCCTCTCATCTCCTTTCCTCTCTCCTCTTCTCTCCTCTCATCTCCTCTTCCCTCCTCCTCTTCCCTCCTCTCCCCTCCTCTCCTCCTCTCCTCTACTCCTCTCCCCTCTCATCTCCTCTCCTCTACTCCTCTCCCCTCCTCTCATCTCCTTTCCTCTTCCCACCTCTCCCCTCCTCTCATCTTCCCTCCTCCTCTCCTCTCCTCTCCTCTCCAGTGAATGAAAAGCATTGAAATATGAAGCGATATCAGCACAGAGAGTCTATTATTGTCCGCAGGCCTGAGATCTCATTCATAAATTTTCCATGGGGGCAACAGGTGATTAGGTGCTTTAGGCATGAGTCATACACATGTGTGTGTATATGCACACATGTGCAGATACACACACCCACACACACGTACAGAAACTCATACAAAGATGCAGACACACACACACACGCACAAAACTCAAGGGCCCTTTTGAATGTTACCTTTCATTTAACACAGATAGATTTATAGCCGTTACCATGCTCTCAGGTCAGCCTGTGTCTGCATGTGTGTGTGTGTGTGAGAGAGAGAGAGAGTGAGGGAGAGAGAGAGAGAGAGAGAGTTGCTACGGCATATACTGTATCTTCTGTTTTTATGTTTGTGCATTTCAATATAGAATGAGTTTGGCTGTAAAAGACGATAATGATTTGACAAATCAAATGTGACAGCTACTTATACAAGATGACAGCACAAAATTGAAATTAATATAGTATTTTTTTTTTTAAAGGATAATGGAAATAACTTAAGTGGTTTGTTAACAAGATAACACTTCCACAGGCTGGATCCTCTGTATGTGAGAGGCACTGAATGTTGAAGTAATAGTTTTTTCACCCTAAAATGGATATAAAGCGGTATGGAAGTGACTTCTGCTTATATATATATAGATGCTGTCAGTGCAATACCATGATTTTTAGGAAAGTGTGTGTGTGTGTGTTTCTGCAATAATGTGTATCTTTCAACTGTGGCGATGTCACTGCGCTACACTGCTGGAGGGAATGGAAATGGTGCGTTGGGTGTACGATCCCTAGGGGCCACAACTATTCCAGTGAGAATCTGAGCAGGGCAGATCAGAGAAAAGAGAAAAAAGAGAGAGAGGAAGGGGGGGGGGGGTTGAGGGAAGATGAGAGGAGAAAGGGGAGAGGGAAAGGGGAAAGAGAGAGGAGGGGAGAGAGGGAAAGGAAAAAAGAAAAATAGGGACAGTATGAGGAGAAGGCAGACACAAACATGTACACTGAGGAATGGAGAACACGGTATCTGCAGGTTTCACAAAGCCAAATTCAAGACTTGTTACTTTTTAAGTCTTTTTTCTTTTTAATTCTACCGGGGAGCCGAATTTAAGAGAAATTTCAAAAACCTAAATGAAACAAAGCTGGAAAAAAACACTTCTGAGAATATAAATGGGCAGTTCAGAAAACAGACACCGGCAAATTAAAAGTTAGTTACATGAAGTCCAATTCAATTAAATCAATGTTATCGAACCTAAAGGTGAATTTTGGCGTGGGGCGTCACTTTTTTTCTTAGTATCTCGGTAGAATAATGCTTTCTTTTAAACTGACCATGTCAAATAGCATAATGTAAACACTGTGCCTGATGGGTTGATAACGCCCGCAGCTAAAAACAAGTTTTGCATATTGTACTAGCAGTAATCCTGTTGTGTATTAATCTAAGAGTGAACCATTGCATTGTGAAAATAAACATAAGACCTCTAATAAGTGTATTATTAGACATTTGAATACTTTTAAGGCCTTAAATTTAGCTGATTTATGAGGAGTCTTTCAGCCTTTTAAGGACAAGATGATAACATTGAGAAGAAGAAAAGCTGGAGTGAGATGGAGAGAGAGAGAAGAGAGAGAGAGAGAGGGAGGGAGGGAGGTAGACAGACAGAGACAGATGCAGATACGTCCAAAGTGAAGAATGGTGAGGACCCCGCTTTGTCTTGGCTAATGTTCACACACTGCTGACCTGCACCACATCCATAGTCCTGATGTACAGCATGTGTGTGTGTTGGACCTCTACATGTCCCATCAATATTACTGTAACAGCTCATCTCCCACTGCAAGCCATGAAGGAGGAGACTTGGTCTAAAAGGCGATTTGAAAAATATAACAACAGATACCTCAATTTCATTCCTCACCTCTCTTACAATATGACAGCAAACGATTAAAACTTAAGTGGTTGGTTAACATTTTCACCAGCTGGATACTGAATGGAGAAGTAGTATTTTATTGTATTCTAGTGGATCTTCATGCTTGGGCTTAGCTGGCCTTCGCTCTGTGTGTGTGTGTGTGTGTGTGTGTGTGTGTGTATGTGTGTGTGCACATATGAAAGCCAGTCTGTGGAGGCTAACTGACAGGTTGTACCCATGTGTCTCTATCTGTGTATGTGATATTCTATGTTTCTCCATGTTTTTTACCAACATGTTTCCGCCTCTGCCTTCATCAGGATACAGAAATCTCTGTGTTTTTGCACATTAAATGTATGTGAAGAAGTCAGGAATGCTGCAGGCATACCCCCCCCCCCCCCCCCCCCCACACACACACACACACACAGACACACACACACACAAACACACACACACACACATATGCACAAGCACACACATAAACACTTTTCTTTCCATCTGATACTGCTCTCTCTCTCTTGACTCCCCCTTCCTCAATTTCATTCCTCACCTCTATTTCCCTCAACACAAATATGAGAGGGATGAAGGGAAAGATGGAGGGGGTGCAGGGGGGTGGGTGGTGGGGGGGCTTGGGGATGGATGCTCCCGAATGTTAACTCTGCTGTTTGTCTGCAACAATAACGCCAGCTACAGGGAGGACAAATCTTATCGCGGCCCAAATGTTTATTTTCTGCCATTGTGAAACGCCAGACTGTGGCTGGTGGCGATAAGTTTGCAAAGAAAAACACCATTTGGCTGCTGTTTAGATGAATAGAAAAGGAGAGAGGGAAGAGGGAAGAGGGGAGGGAGGAAGATAGATGGTGTTAGGGGGCGGGAGGGAGAAAGAGCATTTCCGCTTTGCAGGATTGTCTTGGGCTGGAGTCGGTATTCAGGATTTGCTGTAGGCCTGTCTGAAGATATACAGCCTTATATACAATCTCAACAATAACCAAGTGTCTGTCTCCGAAAAGATCCTGTTATATTGCAGCCAGCAAAGGCTCAAAGCGATCTATGGTGATAGCGGATGGATCCTGACCTCTCTTATCTAATCATTTATAATATGAAAAAATAAAATGACAACACAGAATAGGGTTGGCGGCAGCTTAGAGTGGTTCTCAAACTTTCTGTTGACTTTGTGACCCGTTAAAACGAAGCGATGCCTGCTAGCCAGCCCCCCCCCCCCCCCCCCCACCCCAAAAATCCCAAGGCTGCATATGCAGAGTGATGAACAGTTCAACTAAATAATGATTTTCCCTTTTCAGGTCATTTCATTTGTTTATCAGAGAAGGCAGAGAGCCTGAAAACTATTCAGTATTTCACAAGAAAAAAGCAAAAATTTGGGGAAAATCAGAAAAAATATACATGATATTAGATTTGTATAGTAGAAGTATGTTTTTTTTCCTTTGTCATAAATCATCTTGCGACCACCCCAAATTATCTTGCGACCCGCTAGAGGGTCCCAAACCCCAGTTTGAGAACCACTGGCCTAGAGGTTAGAAAAGTGGGATTGTGAATGGAAGGTCACTGGTTTGAATCCCCAGTTTAGGAAATTCTGAGAGCATTAGGTGAATTAATTTTACTCATTGGTCGAAAGTGAATGGGTAGATTAACGCTTTCTCTCCCTCTGTACCTTCCACTGAGGTGCCATTGAGCAAGGCACTTCACCCAAAACTGCTCCAGTGAAGCCGCTCAGTGGCCGACAGTTAGAAGCCTGTGGTTGTACTGGGCAGCTCCCAGGTATGAATGTGTAAACCTGTATGAGTGTGAAGCAAGGTGCTGCTGAAAAAGAGCATGGTTCTCAGTCAAACCTCCCCCCCCCCCCAACACAGAAATATGGAAGTCCTCATACCTGACATTCCCAAGATTCAGTTCTGCTTCGTGTCCTAGGCAACCAAGACTCTAACATTACATTACATGATGCCATTTAGCAGACGCTTTTGTCCAAAGCGACTTACAATAAGGACATTTTGTCAACTTCAAAACCCAGAAATCATCAGTAAACTGCCCACTCCACAGACCTAAATGTCTTCTTCTTAGTCCAGCTTTCTCTGGACGGATCGCTCTCTCACTGCTGATTAGGAGGTTTTATGTTTCATTCTTCTGATTATTATTATTTTTTGTTGTTGCTATTTTCACCTTTATTAGATAGTTTGAAGTAGAGACAGATGGGAAAGACAGGGGGATGACATGCGACAAAGGTCCTGGGACGGATTCAAACACAGGACGTCACATTTGGAGGTTGATTCGTTGGAATGTCACTGTTTTTAATTAACTACTTTCTCAACTGTGTAGTGGATTTTTCCTTTTAAAATGTTTTGTTAGTCTAAGTCTTCTGTTCCTGTGTGTGTTGTTACTGTCTCAAACTACTTGTTTTTATCTGTGCTGCTGCCATCCTTGGCCAGGTCTCCCTTGAGAAAGAGGTTATTAATCTCAATGGGAATAAAGGTTAAATAATTAAAATACATGGTATACTGAGCCACCAGGACGCCCCTATGTTTCATTCTTAAGTCAGTTCTTGTGCATGGAGATGATTAACTAAGCTTCATTTGGGCAAACAGGGCGAATCTATCTATCTATTGTGTCTCTATTTGGGTGGACAGGTCGTTCTTCTCTGTTGCAGCCCTGCTTTGTGATTTAAGGTGATAACACAGGTGTATTTTAGATGTTTTTGAGGGATTTAGGTGTATTTTTACATTAAAATTTAGCCTAGTGCAGCTTTGGATAGAGACGGCCAAGGAAGCCTTGATGTTCTCTGGCCCATCTCTGTAGCATCGCCTGCAGGAAGACTGGAAATCCCTGCTGCTAGTTCCTCTCAAGGAGTTTAAAACTGTTTTATGGCGGTGGTGGCAGAGTCCACCGGGAGTTGGTGATGTGTTGAAGAAAGTTGTTGTTTGGCTTCCAGACTGCTCTGTTCTGTACCTCTCTGTCTCTCTCTCTCTTATACACACACACACACCCCTCTCTCTCTCTGTCCCTCTTTCAGACACACACTCACACAAACACTTGTCTCTTATTCTCTCTTGCCAGTAATGCTCTATTGTACAGTTTGTTTGGTTTCTCTGAAACTTCATAATCTTCTGCCATGTTGCCCAGGGTGTGCATTGAGAAAAAAAAACAACAGAATTTTTTGGCCAACTTGAGTGAATAAAGCACAGATAAAAATGCAAATCACAGTGGAGTTATGAAATGAAAGGAACTGCCTTTGGAATAGAAGGAAGGGAATTTGGCAAAAAAAGCAACCGGCTACTAGCTTCTGATTAAATCTTTGCATCCAAAACTGTTTCTTGTGTACCTTGTTTGTCCTCACTTTGCTCTGGATTTCAGAATACTCGAAAGGATTTAGCCGTTTTAGATGTCCCCCCTTCATGCATTTATCCTGCGTTAGTATTGCAGACAATGCTTACACAGTAGAACCAAATGAATATCTACTGCAGCACAAATCTTGAGTCTCTCAAACAGCTAGTCACAAGACAGCTCCTTGTAGCTTCTGGTGGCTCAAAAGACGACAAAGCTGGATTTTTACAGAGAGTTCCTCTTGGGGACGGAGCCAAAGAGCAGCGGCAGTTCAGCGAGAGCGCAGTGAAAAAAGTGGGACGTTATTATTAACGGCTACAAAGCGCAAAAGCAACGTGTTTTCTTCAGAGGAACATTTTGCTCGTCGAGTCCCTAAACCCTCTGCGTGTCAAGTTGACATTACGAAATCTCCAAAGCTCCAATCTGAAGCGGTATGAATCTGTCTCTCTGCCAAACAAAGACCACGTTACTTCCCTTTCTCCCTAGATTCTCCCCCTCCCCGTTTTTTCCTCTTTGTTTTGTAAAACTCAGCAGGGCAACGGCTTGGCGGATTAAATATGTAGGAGACAACTGTAGGCGGATCAACACACCTGCAGAGGTAGAGCTTGGAAGTGCGTTTTCGTACGTCCAAGAGCTTAAAACAAGAGCTTCATCTATGCTGAATTTGTAGCCAATGTAGTGCCTATATTGAAGACACCATTTCCAATATTTACAAAATATGTTTTAACACAAATTTAGTCATCTAGTTAGCTGGCAAGTTCAAGTTCTCTTACAATTTCTGATGCCTGAAAAGAGAGCAAAACTGGATCTTTCCCAAAACAATCTCTTTTGAGGATGGAGCCTAAGAGCATCCGTAGTTCAACAAGCAAGTAAAAAGTGGGACTTTTACAACGGCTACAAAGCAGTGCGTTTCTTTAGAGGAATGTTTTTTGCCCATTGAGTCCCTAAACTCTCTCTCTCTCTGAAGTTCACATTCCTGAAACTCCAAAAGCTCCACTTGAGGCGGTATGAATCACTCCCTACCAAACAAAGAAGATCACACTACTTTTTCCCCCTCCTATCCCCAGGTTCTCTCCTATACTGTTTTTTTTTTTTTTTTTCCTGAGCTTTGTAAAAGGCAGTGGGGGCAACAGCTTGGATGTTTAAATATGTAGAGGACAGGTTTAGAGCTTTGGAAGTGTGTTTTCTGTACACACGAGAACCGGAAAAAGCCGGAGCGGCGCGTCAGGCTGCACCACAGGGCCGGTGTTTATCAAAATGTCTCGGGAGTCGGGAGCGCTGATATGCCGAAGAATTTAGTTTTAGCTCTTGGGACGGCGGTGTGAAGGGTGATGCTCCTACAGAGGCCCGGGCGGCGGTTTTAAATCTGCACTCGTACCCTCAGAGTGCTGTAAATATTTCAGGAGCCGGGCGATCTGTGGAAGAGCGGATTAAGGCGCGGAGATTTGTGCCTTTGAGTCCAGATCTACTGCTTTGTCACGTCTTTCTCCTTCCTTTTCCTCTTTATTTACTGAAGCAGATATGCCAAAAAACATGCATGGCCAGGGAGCATGGGACTAATATTACCTGGGGATTTGTAATAATAATGGAGGTCGTCTTTCAATCGCATACCAATCTGCCATGTCTGTAATTTGTAAAGCAAAAATTTCTATGCAAATTACCTACTGTATTTTGGTGAAAACAGAGGTCACCTGATAATACTAATCTCAAACTCGGTACTTTCAGCCATAATAATTTTTATTTTTCTTCTACTAGACACATAATTTATGTTGTCTTCCTGTCATGAAACAGGCATGACAGTAATAGAGGCAGTAGTGGAATCTACAAAGGAATATTTTAGAGTTTTGCTTTGATAAATCAGGACACATTGTAAAAACTTGACCTTACACAATTGTATCCGAGGCAGCAGTGATTTCAGCAAATGTCTTTATCCTGTGTGAATGTGTCATTAAACAGAGAGGTTGAGGGTTAATTCGCTAATTACATGAGGACCCACATAATACCGGTCCTGTGTGAATAGAGCTTAATGTGATTTGGATAAAACCATTCAGGCTTTATGCAATGTTGATATTACCACCAGGACAAGTTCTACTAAACTGACTAAACCCACTAATACTACAACTACTGCTACTACAATCACCAGTACTTCTGTCTCGCCTCAAGGCTTCTTCATGTTTGCTCGTATGTCTTATTTAGATTATATCAGGGTTATGTTTATGTTTATGTTTACTTAAGGATCCCCATTAGAAGCACATGGATGTGCCTCTAATCTTCCTGGGGTCCTGAACATAGAAATACAATACAGACATACAATAAAGGAACTACAGTCAACAATTAAGGATCAAGTGATAACAGATAACAGTGCAATTAAACATAAAAACAAAGAAAAAAAAACACTTAATAGATATAAAGTGATACTAAAGCAAGCAGACTAAACACACAGACAAAGGCAAGAATTTGAGGATATAAAATAACCTAACAATCAGACATTTTATTTCAACTCATTTGATTTCCCTTGCTTGTAAATTATGTATTTTGTTGTTGTACCATTTGGGCTTGATGTTATTTGCTTTCTGCTGTCGTATTCACTTGCATCTTTGTCATGTAAATTTGCTTGTTCTCTTTTGCGCTGAGATGTTTTTATAAACTCTTTGGGGATTTTTGTTTTGTCTCACCTGCACAGACTGTTGCACAGATTTTTTTCTTCTCTTTTTTAAAGTTTTTGAATCAATATCTCTTAAAGTGTAGAGGATCCAGTCTGTAAACATGTTAAACAAGTTATCCTTAAATAAGTGCTGTAATTTGCTGTAATCTTGTGCTATCTTCATTTTGCAGTAGTAGGTGTCACTTTTCAAAAATGATGGATATCTTGCTTTGGAATGAAACGATTCATATGTATGTGCAAGTAAACACAACTCTGAAAAACCCTAAACCTTATTCAGGCCTTGTATGGCTACATAATCTCAGCTCAGATCAAGCTCTCTGCTCTGAAGAGGATACAACTCAGTTTCATTTGCCATTCATTACTCTCATTCAGACAGATACTAGCCTGCAGGCAGACCTGAGCAGACACAGTACTAGTTAATTACATTTTGAATCGCTGAAGAACACGAGGAGCGCTTGATTTATTTGATCTCGGTCTGACTCAGAGGATGTTTCACAGAGAGAAAGCGATTCCCACTTCCACACCGAGGCGGGTGCGCGGTCAAACCGATTGGTCCGCGCTTGAACTATCTGATCATAGTTTTATACTCGCTGGATGTTTCACAGGGGGGAAAAAAAAATAACAATTTCCACTTCCACTTTAGAGCTGATGGATGGTGAAGTCTGATTAGTTTCCTTTTTATCACCCTCACCTTTGCCCTTAACATTTTGACCAATCACTCTGTGTATCCCACCTGGGTACAGACGTGATCAAATGCCACCGAACATCCACACAAGACAGTAACCTCTACTGGATTATTACTGGTTGAGAAAATATAAACGTCCTCTGATTTTTTTCCCCCCTCACTTTATTCCCACTTGACACCAGCTTCAATCAGACTTTCCTGTTTTTTTTTTTCTCCCGCGCTGTCACAGTGCTAAAAGTGAGCAGAAAGGTCTGGCTATGCGAGACTAACCTTATCTTGCAAATGACGTGTCTACTTTGAGACTGTTGAGCTCTGTGGGAAGATAACTCAGGAACCATTTCATTCGCTGTTCCTCGCTCTCATTCAGGCAGATACCGCCGGCCTGCAGGGAGACCCGGGGAAGATAGTAGTTAATTACATGTCGAATGCTTGAAAAATCATAAAGAGTGCTTGATCTATCTCATCTTGCAAGCGGCGTGTCCACTTTTGAAGCTATTTATGCGTCTGGTAACAAACCAAACGCACCTCAACCAGACACAACAAAGATTTGAAGGTGAGAATTCTTGCATGAATTTTTAACGAGATTTCTTGCAAGCCCATAGGAGTTGTGTATCTGTTTTTTGTTGTATTATCCTCTCTATGTTCTTTGTTGTTGTAATTATTTGTTGCGTTATCTTCAATACTCTCAATTTGCTCTATTTCTATCTGTATCATACTTTGCTGCTGCAGTGGCCCAGCTCCCCCACAGGGATCATTAAAGTTTCATCTGATCTAATCTAAGAACTGTGTAAGACCCAAATTAAAATTTTCTTAACAGCTGCTGAACTTTTCTATCCAAAACATTTGGAGAGCCTTAAATCGCCTGAATATACACAACCTCCACTGTCTTTAAAGGAAAAATCCACCCTAAAACAACAGCTATTGGCGATGTACTTTATATTTCTGGGCCTGTTTTGTTGTTTGGTGGTGTATTTGTCTTATTTCCATGGATAACTGGCCAAACGTAGATGACATGTCATCATGTTGAGATATTTCCAGCACAGGAAACATAAAACCTCAGCTGTAAACGTCAGGTTTTGGTGTCAGTCCCTCAGAATCAAAGAGCGAGGGCTTCTTTCTAGAGCCGCCATTTTGCACCGAGAGACGTTCAACAATCATACAGGGAGAAATCCATCGTAGAAGAGGAGAGATCAGTTTCTCCACCCACAGGAGCAGGAGAGAGACCAGAATGCAATGCAGCAGAGAGACAGGTTTTGAGTAAGGGACGCGGCTGCGATCATAGATACGACCCAATGTTCATGAACTAGTTGGCTAGCTAGTAATATGTGTATGCCCATTTGCCCACCTGTGACTGAAAGCAAGA
>NW_027280353.1:207500-215000 GCF_046629955.1 Centroberyx affinis | reverse complement strand
CTTTGTGATTTAGGCTGATAAGACGGGTGTTTTTTTTTTTTTTTACATAAATCCTTTGTGCCTGGTGCAGCTTCAAAATAATTTGTTGCTTGGCTTCTCTTGAGCTTTAGTTTGGTTTGGGAGAGAGGGAGAGAGAGAGAGAGAGAGGGAGAGAGAGAGGGAGACACTACAAAAGTAACAGAAACAGAAAAAAAAAGAGAGATTCAGTAGACTGTGAAAAAGAGAAAGAAAAGCAAAGATGTGATAGTGTGTGACTGACATGAATGAGTGATAGCGATGGATGGACGGGTCAAGGGAGGAGAGAAGTTGAAGAGGTGTGTGTGTGTGTGTGGGGGGGGTGTCTGGGGTTTGTGTGTATTGATAACAGGAGGAGGTGGAAGGCTTTGTGACAGCTTTAATGGGGAGAGACAGTTAAACTGACACCGAGACAACAACTAGGGGTATTGACCCTGTGTGTGTTTGCGTGTGTGTGTGTGTGTGTGTGTGAGAGAGGGAGAGAGAGAGAGAGAGAGAGAGAGGGAGAAAGAGAAAGAGAGAGAGAGAGAGAGAGAGAGAGAGAGAGACCCTAACTTACTACTACTGTAGTTAGAATTACAATGGTTTGGGTATTGACTGTCTGTGTCAGTGTGAATGTGTTCTGCGACCATATGTGTGTGTGTGTGTGTGTGTGTGTGTGTGTGTGTGTGTGTGTGAGAAGGACAGTTTATCTGCAGAGATATTGACAGGTGTTTTATTTGCCAAGGTAGTCAATGGGAACAACAGCTTTGTTTTGCCACTGGATGCTGCAGCCTGTGTGTGTGTGTGTGTGTGTGTGTGTAAGTGTGTGTGCGTTTGTTTGTATGTGTGTGTATGTATTTATTTGTCTCTGTGCCTGTGTATGTGTGTCTGCATGATTGTGTGTGCATGATTGTGTGTATGTGTGTGTGTGTGTGTGTGTATATGTATGTGTGTGTACTTGCTTGCATTTTTGTGTGTGTTGGCTCGGCCGACATTCATCTTCAAATTCTCTGTCACAGAAGCCTGTGACCTTTCTCTTTCATATGACGTTTTGCATTTATTTTTTTTTAAAACTCATTTTTTTAGTTGTCTTGGTTTGTCTTGTCGCAGTTTTGTCTCAGATTTGAAAGATGTGGAGTTTCACTTTCATAGCAGCCAGTTGTCAGGAGTGGGTGTTCAGTGTTTATCAGACCAAAACAGTCTCCTGTCATTTACTTAAAAGCCAAATCCATCATCCAAAAATAAGCAGAAGTCTGTCCTCCACTGGGAGCTGGAATATCAGAATGAAAACCGCATTTAATCCTGAAATTATCTGACAGAGCTCGCGATCTGACAGAAGATGAGATGTGAGATCCAAGCATGAGTTCAGAATATATTTTTGAATCTGTAAATGATTCAAACTGAATGAAAATAGCATTGAAATAAAATACTAGTGAAATTAAAGACAGCTGCTGTCATGTCCTCTTACTTCAATTGAGTTTATTTCATCTTCAGTACAATTTTCTGATTCAAATGATGAGTTGACAATGTTTAAAATATTCAATTTCTTTACTTTTTTCCTGTAAATCCTGATGGATTACATTTTAAGCATTTGCTAGATTTTACATTATAAACCACCAATAACAAGGAGTGCAACGGCCACAACAGACATAACAAAATGTCCCTGGGACCCTGAAATGATCAAGTGATGGGACATAAAACAACAAGCTGAGGAGAGAGAGAGAGGAGATATTGTTATTGACTACTGATTTTATTTTCTGACGGTGGTTTAGGATTATTATTCATCAAAATGTTTTATTCAAGCCGGGAGTTCCACTTACGATAAAAACAACTTTTCAAGAGAGATCTGGCTGCTTTTCTTAATGTCACACTGCTCCAGCTGTTAGACTGTCAGCGATGAGGAAAGGTGGCAGTTTAATGGGAATCAAACCTATTTCAAATCATATAAAATACATGTGTGTTGATAGGAAGTAAGGCATTCTGTTCTTCAATCCTGGTTTTTGTCCAACCAACAGCTATTGAAAACCATATCTGCCAAATGCAAATTTCTCAAGAATAATGAAAAATAATTGCTTATTTTCTAACCTTTCCTCAGACTCAAAGGCACAAGTCTCATGACACTTCATCAACACACAACTTGTAAATGACTCATTAAAAACCCCCCATAAAAATTGCAAAAATCTGAGTGTTTTTCCATGACTGCAGCAATATGGATCTGCTAATGTCACATTGTGAGGGAATGTGGGTGGTTTATGGATTTCATCGTTTGCACAGTTTCCCGGCTGTGAGCTGAATTAGCGGTGTTACAGAATGAACCGGCGCTCTGACAGACACAAAATGGTGCCCGGTGCTCCGCTGCTATTCTCCAGTTTCTTAGCCAAGGCTGTGCTGCCAGCGTGACTGCTTTTACGGTTTGGACTGCCGCTGGGACGGTTACACTCAAAATGGTGCCTGGTTTTCCGCTTTTTTGCCCACAGATTTCTTAGCCAAAGCTGAGAAAGCACCAACGGTCCCCTTCTCTATGGGCTGCCGCTGTGACACTTTGGCACAAAATGGTGCCCAGCCATGCAGTGTTTTCACACATTCACCAACAGTTAACAGTCACGCTGTTAAACCCCGCTGGGGCCGTGATAGACCCAACCGCCACCAGAGGAGAAAAGTAACTAGTTACAGCCGCTCTAGTTCTTTTACACTTTATTTATCCAGAGAAGCTCGACTGCAGCAGCTCCGCTCATCAGCCGGGGGTTCGGTGCCTTGCTCAGGGGCACGTTGGTGGTTTCTTGAGGAAAGGATGAACGTGTCTAGTTGGTCCAGGATTTGAATTAGTGACCTTTCAGTTACAGCACACTCTCGCGCACACACACAGCTACAGACATGTGAATACATGACATAGGCCTACACACAGACTGGAGTTTTAGGCCTAGACCACACAAATCTATCCACAAAGCCTTAGTTATACAAACATTTTCAAAAACTATGAAAAAGTAGCACATCTCAAATTTCCAAGTCAAGGAGGACAAAATACTAACATTTCACTGAGCCAAATAAATAAGTGAAATGTTAGTATTTATGTGCTACCTTGTCATAGTTCTTGGAACATGCTCTGGTTCTGGGTTTAGCACTCCACTGAGAATCCCATTTTTGAAGTGCAACCTCCTTTTCTTATACAAACATTTCTTGGAGGCAGAAATAATCTCATTGGTTGAGTTAAATCTCAGTGGGCGGAGCCAAATAACCACTTTTTTGGAGCACAAGTTAGCTAGTTAGCTAACTGGCAAACTTGAATGGCAAAGAAGGAACTCTGGTCAAAATATAGATACAAAATATATTGATATTGACTTCTTTTTTCATTCATAGCCATTGCATTCATGACATTGGAAGGTCAGCAGCTAGCTAACTAGCTTACCTAGCTAGCTATAGGCTAGTATGGAGTTTGAACTTGGAAGGTGAGCTAGGCTAACTAGCTAATTTAGATAACTTAGGGCTAGATTGCATTTTTCTCAGTTAGAAGCAGAGTGCTAGGCTTCATAATATTGGCTAACACTTCTTGCCCTTTTTTAATAGTTCAGTCTAATGTTACTTAGCCTAAAAAAAACTGTAGTGCTTTGGCCCCGCCCACTGAGGTTTAACTCAACCAATGAGATTTTTTCTGCCTCCAGGGTAGCTTTGCCTCCAAGAAATGTTTGTACCACTAAAACTGCAATCTGCAGCATATGCACCCACACACACACCCACACACACACACACACAAAATCATCCCCCTGATTGCAGTTCATTACTCACATCGTCGGCCATCTTCCACTCTGTTTTTAAATTCCAAAGTGGCCTACATTTCCAGAAGAGGCCTCACCACTTTTTGGGCAATCAGCAACCGGTTCCATTTAGGAAGTGATTTTCTATCAGGGCTCGTTCCTCCATTAGCCAATCAGTGATTTAGCTGAGCAGTAGCTGAGCAAAATATTCTGTCAATGGGCCTCGGAGGAAGCGGAGTGCTAATCATCCCAGTCTAAACTGATCTGTAGCATAATCTGAGTCTGAATGCTAACATGGAAACAGCTGGGGAAGGAAACAGAGTTTTTCATCCTCTATTTGCAGCCGGTGAATGAGTTCAAACTCACATCAGCCGCTTGAGGATTTAAGTTTAGTTTATATGCACATACAGATTCTGAAGAAAAAACTGGAGGAGAAATACAAACTGTGCGGATGAGACAAAGAAAACCCCAAGGGGCTTATGGGAAAACATCTTCCTCCAATAGAAAAATGAGAAAGGAAACAAAAGAATTAAGATGCCAAACAGAAGCACATGCAGGTGAATCGGGCAATGACATCAGACATCACAACCGCTGCAAAAACAGCTAAATGCAAGAACAATAAATAAGGGAAATAAAATAATTCACAACTGTCCTGATGCAGGGAAAGAGAGATGGTTGTAGTGAGAGGGAGGAGGAGTGTGTGTGTGTGTGTGTGTGTGTGTGTGTGTGTGTGAGAGAGAGAGAGAGAGAGAGAGAGAGTTCAAAGAGAGAAGACAGCAACTTTCACTACTTTATGCTTTATGCATATGCTGTTTACAATAGAATAGAACCTCTGCAATGGATAGATAGATTTAGTGATCTTTAGACAAAAGTTTCTTTCTTTCTTTTTTCTTTCTTTCTTTCTTTCTTTCTTTCTTTCTTTCTTTCTTTCTTTCTTTCTACCGGTCTGCTTTTCTTCCTGCCTCTTTCCCTTCAACTTCTTCTTCTTTGATCCCTTTTTTCCTCCAACACAAAGAAGAACACAACATACGGAACATTGTTGTGCAAAGGATTCCTTATGGATTCATTTATATACAGTATATATATAAAGCTGAGTGAAACAGGGTCAGATCTATTGGTTGTGCTGACAATGAATGAATGAGCGACTCTTCTGGTGTATTGAAACACCTAGAGGCCACTTGAGTTGAGTTTGTGTGTGTGTGTGTGTGGTGTGTGTATGTGTGTCGTGTGTCTGTTGTGTGTGTGTTGCTGTCTGCAGTGCTGAAAAAGGATCAAGGAGAGTTGAAGCAGGCCTGGACTGCTGAACAAGATTTAAAAAAATAAATAAAAATAAAATACCCAAGGCTATTAGAAGTGGATTCAATCTACAGGCAGACTATTCAAGCCTTTCATTTGACAAATACACTACCAGTCAAAAGTTTGGACACATGCATTTTTCTTTATTTTTTTTCACTATTTTTCACATTTTAGAATAATAGTAAAGACATCAAAACTATGGAATAACACAAATGGAATTATGCAGCGACCAAAAAAGTGTTCAAAACTCAAAACAAATCAAAACTATCTTATATTTTAGATTCTTTAAAGTAGCCGCCCTTTGCCTTGATGGAAAGGCAAAGGCTTTGGAAAGAAATTCATACATAGGATTAAGTTCACTATTTATATTTGTCTAAGAAACACATTTCAAGCATTTAAGCAGAAGCCTTTAGTTCAAAATGGCTTTAAGATGATGAAAACCATAGCACTGGTAGATTTGAAAAGAGTGGCATTTTAAGTTTCACACTAGGTAAATGTCTAAGTGGCTCTCTGCTGGTGGTAAAATACTAGTTGAAGACAAAGCTTTCTGTGTAGCTGTCTTTGTTTGGTTTTGTTTATGTTGTGTGTGTGTGTGTGTGTGTGTGTGTGATGCTGTCTTTGTGCAGGAAACGAGTTAGAGGTGAAGTAGGCGAGCTGGCATGTTTCTGAAAAACCACCCAAGGCCGTTTGACGTCAGTTTGTGGGGTCTTGGAAAGGTTTGCAGCCAGCTGAGGAGCGTTCACGGTCAGATGCATTCAGCTTGGACGGCTCTATTTACAGACCGCCTCCTCTAACCCTCTTCTTCTTCTTCTTTCTTTTGTGATACGTTGTATTTGAGAGAGGCAGATTAATAAATACAATTTTTAGCTTTTAACTGTTTTTTTTCTGTCTTCTCAGTGATTTGGATGGCATGGCATTTTATTTTTCATACCAGTGAGCTGTCAGGTGTGACTGGCTGGTTTCTTTCTTCTGCTGTCCATGGTGCTGAAATTAAGGCTTACAGAGTTGAAGCCAGCTAGATCAGGGGCCGTGTCCACAAAGCTTCCTTGGTCCTAGTTGGTCCTAGTGGTGAAATTCTCTTAGAGAGAAAATTCTTAGAGTGATGACATTTTCTAAGAATTTCCCCTTAAAAGTAAGACTAAATCCTAGTAAAGATAAAAGCTATTCACAAAGCATCTTAGCCCTGAAGAGAGCTCCTAAGGTGGAAAACTGTTCAGAGTAGAGAGGAGGACTTTTAGGAGCTTAGGAGTTTCTTAAGAAGAGGAGGAAATGGCCGAAAGATGCAGAAAAGACGCATTAATGCTATTATTATTGTGAGTTATCACAATGTTAAGATATTTAGCAACAGGCAAACAGTGCAGCAGTTGATGATTTAGGTTTATGCAACCACATAGTAGAATAATAACACAAACAATCACAGCTACTTCACAGACTCATATTGTGATGCAACCTGTTTAATTCCCACTGGACATGCGCACTGTGTACCAACAAAACAGCAGCTATGGATATAGTGAGTTTTCTCTGTGTTGTCTGATCACTGATGGGGACACATGTCCGCATCATCGACACTATACTCTTGCTCAAAAATCCTATTCATATAGGCTTGCCAATATAGTCTATAAATGATACTAATACTACTGAGTCTTGAGCCATTTTCACCAAATATTAACATCTTAACACCGTACAAGTATAACTGTCTGCAATGTAGGCGGGGAGTTAATAGTGGCGAGAGTGACATCTATGATTAGAATTATTATTATTTTGTTGTGGGGTCCTGGAACCCCCTTAAAGTGATGTTGAACTTTGGTAGTGTCTTGGGTTGTGTATCTTCCTCCATGATAAAACCCCAAAATCAGTGATTCTCTGTTATCTGTTGCTCCGGTAGGGGAGATTGGAGAGTTGTGGGTTTTTTTTTCTCTCTCCATTCACTGCCATTGTATGGAAGAACAGTCTGAAAATCACACTTCTAGCACATAAACATGAATAAAGCAGAGGCCAAAAAAACTTTCATTCTGCTGACTTTTGTTTTTAACTGAATTGCTTTCTTTATGTTATCGAACCAAGTGCAAGACTGAAATCCAGTCGGAAGAATTCCAGTCTTACTCTTGTGCAAACTGAAAGCTTTTATAACATAAAGAATGTGATTCACTTAAAATAAAATAATGACTCTTCCTTGCTTCCCTGCGGCCCAGTTTGAGAGCCACTGACCCAGATGGTCTGGGGGTGCTGACCAGTCTGAACCACCCACCCAGGACCAAATTAAAGTCAGTCAGTGTTGCCTCACAGTAACAAGGTCCCAGCCCTCTCTGTGTGGACGTCACATGTTCTCCTCGTTTTCACATGGGCGGACATGCTGAGGAGAACCTGCCGGGCGGAGGCTGTAAATCGCCCCGTATGTATGACTGTGAACGTCTGTGTATGTGTGCTAGAATCTGTGACGGCCTGTCCAGTGTGT
>NW_027280353.1:195000-202500 GCF_046629955.1 Centroberyx affinis | reverse complement strand
CATTCTAGGAATTCATTCTTCTTTCGTTCATTCTCGGTAATATCTTTAGAGAGTTCTTTAGAGATGAGAAACTTTTTTACGGCAAAAGGCTTCCAAACAAATATATGTTTCAAAACCAGTGCCTGAAATGGTATTCTGGTACAACTTCACCTGCTAATAACTGCAGGTAACAGTACTGACAACAAATATTTTTTGGTAAAATCATTTAATTCCTGTTGTCAGTTTTACCAGCAAGTCTTTGTTCTGTGTTGCTGGAATCTCCTCTTTCCCACCCCAAGGTGCTGAGACATGGTGACACCCCAAATTAGACTTTTCAGAATCAGCATCAGAATCGCTTTAATCGCCAAAGGTCATAGCAGTGCAGCGATGAAGGGAACAACTAGATAAAGTGTCTCAATGTGTTGGACCACCAGGAGTAAAAGATTTACTCGATCCTTCATTTTGCCAGTTATCTGTGCAATAAAGGAAGAGGGATTTGCATACGTACATGCATAAAGAAATCAACAGAGGTGGGAACTCGACACAATTTTAATTGCTTGAGACTTTCTGGTTCTGGTGACTTGGGGCTTGATTTTGACTTGTACTTTGATGACTTGAAAAGGTTTCTAAAGTCTTGATTTGAGATCTTGTGTTTGTGTAAATGACTTGGATTGAAAGTGATGAGATATTTTGTTCCAGGAGACTCATGATGGTCTTACCAAGTTTTTATCCTATTAAAACCATATTGCATTGAAAAGTCCTAGATATTTAGTTTTCTTCAAGATATTAAATTGATACTGGACTCTTGATTTGTTCTGACTTGACTTGCTGTTCTACATTTAGACTTGAGACTTGACATTAATGACATGGACTTGACTTGGACTTGACTTGGTAATCTATATTTAGACTTGGGACTTGCGCCACAAGACTTGAGACTGACCTGGGACTCGAGCAAAGGTCACACTTGACATGGTCACACCTCTGGAAATCAAATCCAAGATCTGGGGATTTGGGGTGGTGGTGAAGAGGCTCAGCCATCTCCTGCAACCAGAAATTAATTAATTTGTGCAAAAAGAGTGAATCTGTGCTGTCTTAATTAACTCAAATGGAACGCTCTTCTCTGTTGCAGCCCCGATTTGTGATTTAAGCTGATGAGACGGATGAATTTTTACATAAAATCTTGCATAGTGGGTTTTTAACTATCTGCTTTTTAATAAAGTGAGCTCCTTAGGGATTTAATGGAAGAGGAGGCCATTAGTTACTCCTGGATGAACACCACTGTGCTCCTCTCTCTCTCTCTCTCTCTCTCTCTCTCTCTCTCTGCTGCTGTCTTTCTTCTTCTTCTCTCTTTCTCTATGCATCTGTCTTTTCTTTCTCTCACTCTCTCTGTTGATTTCGTTCCTCTCCATTTCGGAGGGAGATGGAGAGAGAGGACACATTCTGCTGTTGTCTGACATTTACAGTGTTTTGACAGGGACAACACCTAAGTAGACACACACACACACACACACTCACACACACAGACACACACACACACACACACACACAACAACACCCAACACACAGAGCTGTCATCTCCTTATCTCAGGTATATAATTGATAGAGACAAATTCAGAGCCAAAGACGGACAACGTTAGTGACACCAAGACAAGCACACACACTGCATACTGAGTAGGTCTCAACTCGATGCCGGTGTGTGTGTGTGTGTGTGTGTGTGTGTGTATCTGTCTATTTCCTGACATCCTGCATTAAGCATGAGGCCAAGTCTTTGGCATACAGGGAGGTGTGCGACTCACACTGATTAGCCATTCCTGAGAAAGTGTGTGTGTGTGTGTGTGTAAGTAAGAATGTGCACGCCTTCACATGTGCACAACCCAGCCGAAGCCTATTTTGTATGCCTTGTGTGTGTGTGTGTGTGTGTGTGTGTGTGTGTGTGTGTGTGTGTGATGGGCAGGTAGAGTATTAGCCTTCGAGGAGCTAGGTCCTTGTTAGCAGGAATCTGGCAGGCAAGTAGATGTAGAGTGACAGAAAGGTTCATGGCGCTGACACACACACACATACACACACACACACACACACACACACACACACACACACCATCTTATTCTCTCTTGCCTATCTCTCTGGAGCCCAAAGCTAACAAACCGACAGGTAGACACAAACAAACCAATATCACTGCTCAGTCAGTGGTGTAACTACATACTTGGCACTGAATCCCAGTTTCCATACACATATATTACCATGACTTACTGGTTAGGATCGCTTGTTTCCTCTGGGATTTCATGAAGTAGTGATGCTTGGAGGTAATTTTAGTTTTGGTTCCGCATCTGCCCCAGTTTTTGTCCAAAAAGCTCCTTCCGATATGAGGAGTGCATACAGGCTTTTAACAAGTGAGCACAGAGGAAATTTAAACTCCAACTCACAGTTCAGTAGGTGGCAGAAAAGGTTTGCATGTTTCCTAGGTGTTTCTAAAGTTGTTCTGGTTTTGTCTTAGTGGTTTTGACTACAGCTCTGTGGTTTAGGGCGTGTTCGAACCAAGCATGTTTGGAGTAGCTTATTCAAATCTGTAGCATTTACTCCTTCAGTTCGGTTCATTTGTTCAGGTGAGAACAATCCATTCAATCTCAGGTGGCACCAAATAACGTCACCAAGACACCGGAAAATTGCGAGTCTCAGTCCTCTAACGAGAACTGTGATGCGGTTCGTTAGGAGTGAGAACGTAATCCAAACCAACTGTAGGAAACAATCCCAAAATGCAAAATTTTTGGGTATAAGGAGATGGATGTTAACATCTGATATCCAGCAGTTCCTCGTTTGGAAACCCGAGCATGACAAAATGAACCGAGGGCAAACTGCAGTCTGGACTGATGCTCATATTCAGCCATTTCTTCATTGTGTTCTTTACTGGTATGAACACTGGAGAAGAGAAATTATGCCAAAGAGTGCAGACAAGTCCATAATGCTGAGCTAAAGTTCGATCGGGTTTGTTTTTACTCCCTAAAAACTCCAATAAACAAGCTACTTGTGAGTCCATGTGACTTTTGTTTCAGAGGTGTCAAACGCTGGAGTGTAGTGGGTGCTGTACGCAGTGGGCAGCTGTCCAGGGTGCTGAATGAAGTGGGTGCTGTCCAGGGTGCTGAACGCTGCAATAGGGCCACTCAATACAGGGCATTGTTTCAGTGGATTCATCTGTTTATTTGTTTGTTAATTTATGTTTGTTTATATGTAATATATGTTTGAACAAATGAGGCAAAGCACAATATATGCATTTTGAAAATAAAAATAGCATAAAATAATAAAAAAAAAGGTCTTGCATTACCCACTACCCATGAAAAAGTGCCATAATTTACTTTCATTTTGTGTTAGCAATCATTTTGTAACACCAGGTGTCACATTGTTCAAATAGTGGACATGTTACTTCGTCACATAACTCTTCAAATGCTGTGATTTCAAAGTCTTCTTATGAATCCATGTCCAGGAACACAGTCTGGGTGTTGGTCTGCACTTGCGCTGCCATTTGTGCTTCCACTCGATGTTCAGTTTGTGCCTTTGAAGGAATGTAATCAAGGCGCCAGATATTCACACATTCCTTGGCTCGCCACATCGCACCATCTGGCCCATTAGAAGCTGCTGTATTCATCCCAAGGGCCTCGGTGGAACAGTGGTGGAGGTGAGGGGGTCACCCAGCCAAATCCTACCCGACTCTGAAGCCCTCCCCTGGGGTTCAGCCTCACCTCCAGCACCCCCCACCCTCCCCCCCTCCCCCCTGTCTAGCTGCGGTCCTCCAAGATGGAAGGAGGAGATTGTGTGACGGATGAGGTCGAGGTCCAAGATCCTCCAAGTCCCTTTCCTCCAGTTATAAGGAATGTGTGGAAGATTTTTCTCTCTAGACTCTGATCTAGCTGCAGCTACTTACAAAGCCCAGTAGAGTTATAACATTACATACATCATGAGCAGCATTGGGGAAAGTTACATTTTAGTTTAGTTTAGTTTATTTGCACATACTAAAAACAAACAACAACAAAAACAATACATTAAGATAATTACCAAAGAAAGAGAGATGAGCTTATATCAAAACTAATACTAATTATATACTAATTAAGTTACAATAATTGAAAGTTCATTTTAACTCCAACTCCAACTCAACTTTATTTATATAGCACCTTTCATACAAGCATGCAGCCCAAAGGGCTTCACATAGCAAGCAAATTACAACAATAAAACAATAAAATGTTAAAAAATCAATAAATAAGAGTCAATAAAATAAAATAAAAATACAATAAAATAAACACCAGGGATAAAAGTAAAAACCAATGATTAGAACTTAAAAACTAAGGCTGTAACATTACTCAAAATTAAAAGCCAGATTAAAAAGATAGGTCTTTAATTTCCTTTTAAAAATATTGAGAGAGCTTGCCATTCTAATATAAGGAACATTTAAAAGAAAAGTGGTAGCGGTATTTTAAGTAGAGTATGGCATTATTTTAAAATGCAATGCAAGACCCTCTGTTTTTAAAACTGTAAGCCAATTTGCGCTAACAGAAATGAAACAATATGAAAGAAAAATTTAAATTCTAACTGTAAAACAAAATACAGCTGAACTGGTTAAGGTTTTTAGTTACAAAATAAAAAAGTAATCCTCTAGTTCTCTAAGGCATTAACTGGTCAGAGTGTCAGACTGCCAGCAGCTAGGTGCTTGTTAGGCAGGAATCTGGCAGACAGGTAGATGTAGAGTGACAGAGGGGTTCACACACACACACACACACACACACACACACACACACACACACAGAGCAGCTTGCCGACAAACCGACAGGTAGACATAAGCAAACCGATATCACTGCTCAGTCAGTGGTGTAACTACATACTTGGCAGTGGATCCCAGTCTCCATACACATGCTGTATGTTATCATGACTTACTGGTTAGGATGGTTCGTTTCCTCTGGGATTTGATGCACCAGTGATGCTTGGAGGTAATGTTAGTTTTGGCTCCACATCTGTCTCTGTTTTGGTCCAAAGCTGCTGAGTGCATACAGGTTTTTAATATGGGTGACCACAGAGGAAATTTAAACCCTAACGCTGGCAGTGTCAGTGCCGTGCTCCGTCCATCAAGCTACACAGGGAGAAGAATAAAGCCTCACTATTCAGTAGAACTGGTTTACAGGTGTGTTAGGTGCCTCTAGACCAGTGATTCTCAACCTTTTTCATATCAAGGACCCCTAATTTAATACACATTAGGGCCACGGACCCCCATTAGATGACATTTTGTCTCTCAACCCCAAATCTGAGAATATTTTTATTGTTAGATATGATTTTGTCCAGAATTCCATGACTATCTGTATTTTAGGTAGAGAAATAACAGAGAAACTATCAAAACAGTCATTCTTCTACATTCTTTAATTCGCTTCTTGTAAATTAAATAATGCTGAAGTCTAACAATTCATCAATTTGCTCGGGACCCCCTGGAACCCCCTCAAGGACCCCTGGTGGTCCCCGGACCCCACGTTGAGAACCACTGCTCTAGACGCTCAGGTCTAGGTTTCTTGAAGGGATAGCCAACGAAAATATGCAATTTTTCATTTAAAATGTTTTTTTTTTTTTTAGTCATTGTTGGGTGTAAAAAAAACAACACGAAACTGCAACATTTCTATATGCCGAGAAAAGCTGTTCAGTTGATTTCTCAGTTTTGCTGCGGATTAAAAACTACTTTCACACATCAGAGTGGGAAATCAGAACTCGACCTCAACACGCCGCTCTCTCTCCAGTCTGCAGTGAAGCTCGCTCGACCGAGGTTTGTAGCAACATAGTGTTTTTAGCCTCTCTCTGAGCTGTATCGCTATAGGAAATGCCACAGCCAAAAACTCAATTTTTATTACAGTTACTGAACGTTAGGAACGCTCAGATCTTGGCGGATGATGGATGATGAACATACTGTAGTTCTCAAGAATGATACGAAATGTACATTTACATTTTTAACTGGGTTGACCGTCCCTTTAGCTGTCTGTGGGTGAGCTGCATCAGCATCAGTTAGCACAGCGTAGTCTCTGAAGCGCAGGGAAATAAAGCATTTTAAGTGTTTGTGATGGTAGATTTATCTTGGAGTGTTTCTCTGTGATGGTTGAGAAGATAAGGGGAGAGAAGGATCCACACACACACACACCAAATCCTCCTTTACTTTATGGAGCTTCATTAATACTAACTCTGTCCTCATGAAACTGCACTGCACTGCTCTTTACGTCCTTGATTTGATGCATTGGATGTTGAAACAGGATGTTGGAGGCGGGACATAATGCAGTGAGGGATCATTCAAAAGTCTAAACCAATAGAATATGAGTCAGGGAGAGACAGGCAGTTTGATTTGATGGGAGGGGTGCGGAGGGGCGGGACTGTTCATAAATCTGACGGTGTTATTGGTTAGATATTTATATTCACGCCCAGTGGTGGAAGAAGTACTGAGATATTTTACTTAAGTAAAAGTAGCAATACAACAATGTAAGTAAAAGTAAGTAAGTAAGTAAGTAAAAGTACATAAGTATTGGCAGCAAAATGTGCTTAAGAGTATCAAAGTAAACGTACTCATTATGCAAACTGTCCCCATTTAGAGAGTTATATTTTTCAAAATTATTGGAATGTTAATACTGATTTATTGACATACATGTACATGTAAGCAGCATTTTAAAGTTGTCAACGTGAAGCTAATCTTAACAATTTAGCTATACTTTTGGGTAGTCTAATCTATAACAATGCTATAGTTATTTTATAAAGATGATCAAATGTTTTAAATATAAAATATTGATCTGAAAAGTAGCTAGTAACTATAGCTGTGAAATAAATGTAATGGGAGTAAAAAGTACAATATTTCCCTCTAAAATGTAGTGGAGTGTAAGGACAAAGTAGCATAAAATGGAAATACTCAAGTAAAGTACAAGTACCTCAAAAGTGTACTTAAGTGCAGTGCTTGAGTAAATGTACTTAGTTACTTTCCACCACTGTTTACGCCTAATAGAGCAGCATGAAGTCACCATGAAAGACCCAGTGTTTTCCAATAAGTAAAAGTAATGGGAGTTTTTCATTTCATGGGGGCTTTAAAGGTAAATGGGTTTAACAGACTCCATTCTGCATCAATCACACAGCTGTGTATCAACATGTGAACAGCAGAGAGCCGTTGGAAGTAACGAGGAATGATCTGTGTTCTCTTGATGGTTTAATAGGGGCAGAGTTTTGTTTTACAGCACAGTATTTATTTCTGCGGTATAAAATTGAAGAGAGAATCGTCTGCGGTGCTAATGCGGGGTCGATGCGGGGAAAAGACGACTGCTACATCATCTGAGGCCCAGAGCCAGAGGAGCAGGTCTGTGTGAAGGGAAACTGTACCATTGTAGAAATTAAGGGGTTTGAATTTCAGTTTGATAGTCTCTCCACTGCATGGTAGATTAAGTCTGAAGGGTGAGCTGCTTTACATCCTCACTCCGCTCTCTGTCCTCCGCTCTCACTCACACACACTTACAGGAAGATGTTTTA
>NW_027280353.1:140000-192500 GCF_046629955.1 Centroberyx affinis | reverse complement strand
TTTCTCCTAAATTTCCTTCTCCCTTCTCTCCTCCCTCCTCTCCTCTCGTCCCTTCTCTCCTCTCCTCCCTCCTCTTCTCCTCTCCTCCCTCCCTCCTCTCCTCCCTCCTCTTCTCCTCTCCTCCCTCCTCTCCTCTCCTCCCTCCCTCCTCTCCTCTCCTCCCTCCTCTTGTCCCTTCTCTCCTCCTTCCTCTCCTCTTGTCCCATCTCTCCTCCCTCCTCTCCTCTTCTCCTCTCTTCTCCTCCCTCCTCTCCTCTTCTCCTCTCCTCCCTCCTCTCCTCTCCTCTCCTCCCTTCTCTCTTCATTCCTCTCCTCTCCTCCCTCCTCTCCTCTTGTCCCTTCTCTCCTCTTCTCGTCCCTTCTCTCCTCCCTCCTCTCATCTCCTCTTCTCCTCTCCTCCCTCCTCTCCTCTCATCCCTTCTCTCCTCCCTCCTCTCCTCTTCTCCTCTCCTCCCTCCTCTCGTCCATTCTCTCCTCCCTCCTCTTCTCCTCTCCTCTCCTCTCCTCCCTCCTCTCCTCTTGTCCCTTCTCTCCTCTTCTCGTCCCTTCTCTCCTCCCTCCTCTCATCTCCTCTTCTCCTCTCCTCCCTCCTCTCCTCTCATCCCTTCTCTCCTCCCTCCCTCCTCTTCTCCTCTCCTCTCCTCCCTCCTCTCCTCTCATCCCTTCTCTCCTCTCCTCTCATCCCTTCTCTCCTCCCTCCTCTCCTCTCCTCTTCTCCTCTCATCCCTCCTCTCCTCTCCTCTCCTCTCCTCTCTCTCTCCTCTCCTCTCCTCCATCCCATCCCTCATGTCCCCCATCTGCTCACCCTTCTCCTCTTCTCCTGTCCTCCTGCTTTCCACTTGGACATTTTTCTTTCCCCAACTTTGGCCTTAATTTAATTTTCTGCACCATTAACACCGAGCTCGGGTCTTATCGGCCTGATTTGCGGCCCGCTCTGAGAGAAGAAGGAGAGTCTTATTTGGGGGACTTTCCTTAAATCAAAATGGTGGCCCAGCCGGCTGATGGGGGGTGGAGGCTGATGGATTGTGGTGGAGACAGAGAAATCGGCAAGTATGAGCTCAGCCCGAACACACACACAGACACTCACACACACACTCACACACACACACTCACACTGCCTGGCAAGGTTTTGGCTGAGCAGGGTGCCGGTAATTGACAGTACAAGGTGCAGCATCCATCCTTCCACAGCCTGATGATAACAACCTCTCCCTGACCAAAATACTGTCTCACTACCTCTGCTTCAACCGCGACTGGGTTTATATGCTAAAGAGACAGATGGAGGATTCATTTCAGGTGAAGGCAAAGTTCGCTTTTTTGCTTGTTTTGGAATGTGATTAGTTAAATCTGAACACAATTACAGCTCCCAGTTGAAAGAGGTGTCTTAGTTTAAACATTTTTAAGACATTTATCATTTCAGAGATGAGCAGCCTTTTGTTTTTACCTTGACTTTGCTGGTAACTATCCAAAAAAAACAACTGAAAAAAGACAGATGCAATGGGATTTCATTTCATTCCTCAAGGCAGTAAATGCTAAAAAATGTGAAAGGGTGTGTAGACTTTTCATATCCACTGTATATAAGCTCATATTCAGTGCATCTGCAATGTCAACTATATTCATCAAGTGCAATTAATGAAGTTATAGCTACAGTATGCAACTTTCCACCTTGAGGCAGGAGGTGTAGGAAGTGTTAGTCCTGCCCTCCTCCCCCTCAGTCGGTCAAGTTCCCACACCGGCTCTTAATGAGCTCGTCTACCTTGAACCAGCAGCCGGCCTGAGGCCGAGGTATCTGGCATCTGTAAAGCCTCCGCAGGTGTTGAAGCAGCAGACGGAGAACGCAGCCAATCCGCAATAAAAAAACAAAGCAGCGCTAATGTTCACTGTGTTTTTGTCTGCTGCACGTTTCGCTTCCCGGTTTTTCTTTTCTCACTGCTTTCCAACACCGAAAGGCAAATAGTGAACGCCCCAAAACGTCTCAACATCATTGAAAAGCCGGGGGGGGGGGGGATTTAGGCATGAACACACACAGACACAGACAGACACAAACACACACTTATAATGTATAATAGGCCTATATCCAATTTATTTATTGTTATTTTAATATGAACAAGTTGCATATTGCAGCTTTAATCAAGCTGCTTGTCATATTTCTTTTATTAATTCTATTTATCCCATCCTGAGGTTGTTGGTGAATGCAACGAACTACTGAGCACCTCCAGTGAAAGCATCTACCACCTGTGTGTGTGTGTGTGTGTGTGTATCGGGGCTGTTTTTTCACGTAGCAACAGGGAGACCGACCGGTAGCGAGTGTGAAGCTACGCTGCCACTGGTCCGGTAGTTTGGTTGCTGTTAGGTTAATGCCCGCTCCTTTCCGTGCGGTTACAGCGTTCAGGTAGATCGTGTTTTCATACACTATGTTTCCTCTAATTGAGTCTAATGCGGTGTGATGGAGCATGGTGGGAGCTGTCCGCCGCGCCGTGTGTGTGCCGGCTGGATGGGCGCGCCGCTGCGGCTCTTTGATGCTGCGTTGTTGATGTTTGTGTCGCTGTGGCGGAGGCTCTGGCCCCACAGCGGCGGCCTTGTTCTCCGTTAACATCGTGAGCTTTTGCCTCCGAGGCATCAGAGGCCCTGACAGAGACGGGCCCGGGCTCCGGTTCACGCTCGCACACATCAACAGCGATAAAGCACGAATCGAATCGCGAGGCACAATTATACATGACTTCACCGGTCGAGTTGAATAATGAATGAACTCTGGGGCTTCGCTGTAATACGCGGTTGTGTTTTTAAAACAGCATCGGCAGCACAGTCGACTCCCACTAGGGTTTTTTTTTCTTCGTTGAAGGAGTAGGAGGATTTAGAGGGCTTGCAGATACAGGAGGAGACACTAAAAGGTGCCGCTAGGATCTGATCTCAGGCCAGCAGGGTCCATGTGGCTCCAGAGATAGAGGTCTAAACCACTAACAACATCAACGCCGGGTAATTGCTCATATACCAGATACCACAATGCAGTAACTATTGAATATACTGAAAAGATGAATATTCTTTTCAGCTGTGTAATTGGATTGAGCGTTGACAGCAAAACCTGCCGGCGTTTTCTTGATATGATGCTGAAAGCTGGTTGTAATTTCTACTGTTTGATTTCCCTCGTGTTTGTTCTGGCTCTCTCTCTCTCTCTCTCGATTCCATTAAGGCCTCCGCGAGCACCAATCACACATGCTTACACACACACACACACAAAAAACGTACACACTCAACAGACTTGCCCTCTCACGCTTCATCTTCCATTTACGCAGCCCAGCCCCCTCCTCGCACCTCCCTCTCCTCCATCGCTCCATCCTTCCCCTTCCCTCCCAGCGCCCAGCAGTAATTGACACGCTCCTACCGACCCGCTTATTAAATAAACAACACATCACTCCGAAAAGCGGCCGCGTTCGCCACCGGTGCGGCGTTTGGACACATCTGCTCTGACACCTTCAAGGTCCCATTAATCAGTCAGAGGCAATTGTTCAAAGGGTCTAAGTGGATGGTGCGCGTTTGTGTGCGTTTGTGCCCGGTTAACAAGGTTTATTTATGTGTTTGCTGAGGTTTATTTACGCGAGGAGCTAAGTTGTGTCGTCTTGTTTGTATTGCTTTATTGATAGAACTGACCGGACGTTAAAGTCAAATTAACTGTCTGTTCATGTCCATGTAAACACAATCTTCTGGACGTGTTTCAGGCTGATTTTTTTTTTTTTTTTTTTTTAGTCAGTGTGTTTTTTATTGAATTTTTCATGCATAGACAGTGTACAGACACAGCAGGGATGACATAGACATAATGAATGGGGAAGAAACTAAATAGACAGAACAAGCAAACAAACAACAACAACAACAACAAAACAGAACAGTAAAAAAGTTTCAGGCCGAATTTAACGTAACATCTGTGATGGGAGTTTGACTTGATAACCCAAATGGCATACACACTCTGACCCACATTTCTTCTCTCTAACATCCAATTCAGGTTTCACGGTAAATAGGTGTTCAGTTTAATAAAACAGGAGATAGCCAGCTGTTGTTTTTCATTCTTTATTCATGCAGGGAATGTTTGCTGAGCATGTCAGCGCTTTCTCAGCTCCGTCCTGCTTCACCCTCACTCAGCTTCACACCTGGGAGCTCTTCAGCTCAGCTACAGTCTCATACTGTTGACCACTGAGCAGCTCCACTGGTGCACCTGAGGGTCAAGCTCCTTATTTAAAGGCACGCTGATGGTAGTTGTGTTCTCACATCAACAGTCGTACACATCTTAAAGTTATGCATGTTGATTGAGGCAAATAAAAACAACTTCCTTTAGGGTTAGGTTTAGGCAACTAACACTTTGGTTATGGTTAGGCAACTAAAAGAATTTGGTCAAGGTTAAGGTAGGGTTAGGTTTAGGGTTGGGTCATTGTCAGACCTGTCAACTCTCCTGTTTTTCCTGGGTTTCTCCCGTATTTTCACCCCCTCTCCCGCTGTGCTCCCTTTTGGTAATTTCCCCCGTAAATCTCCCATATTTCCCTTTTTTATTTTTTACAGTTATACGGAATCCTGATTGGCCCAATCAAGTTCTTTCGGTTAGATCTATAGACTATTTAACTTGGGAGACTGGGATTTTCCCATTCCTGACCAGAAGTATGTTGGGAAACATCTATTTGTTGAACTAGTTAACCCAATCCTTTTTGCTCAGAGATTTACAGCAGAGAGGAAACCCCTTTCATAATGTAAAAATTATGGTCGGGTGGGGGTCCTGGAAAATCTCCCTTATTTTCAAAGCCCAGGTATGGTTGACAGGTATATGGTCATTGTTAGAGCAGGGTTAGGGTTAGCTCACTGTTAAATAAGAAAAACTTTCACCAAAAACCTTTGCTGAAAACTTTAACTGAAAATGAAACCAGCTGTACTATTGGACCCTGAGGACCAGATTTGAGGACTACTGGCCCAGCTAGAGGCTAAAGAAGCAGTCTTGCAACAGGAAGGTGTCTGGTTCGAATCCCAGGCTGGCTGGACAAGCTTGAGCCAAGTTGTAGAAGAGTGCAGTGTTGCAGTCTCACCCTGGGACCCAGGATTATTCAGAACCAGGCCAATGACGCAGTTTAGGGAGGCCAGATCCATAGCTTAAGAAACCACGATTACAGCATTTTCAGTAATATAGATAGTATATTAAAGTAATAGGTCATTATGTGACTGTGGTTGTGCTGCTCAGCTCCCTGGTGTGAATGTGTGAAGTATATGAGCTGTATGAGGTCCTGGAAAACAACGTCCCCGCTGAGCAAAGCTTTGCTCAATAAATAAAGATTAAAAAGAAATAAGATACTAACACTAATACTTTAAAATACTGCTGCTACGTGCAAATTGAGGAAACAACAATCCATTAAATAATACCTGGGAGGAAAGCAGTCAACATAAAAAACTATAAGATCTTATGATATAAACTCATGCAAATCTGAGTGTGCACTCTAATCAAAAAGAGTTCTTTATTGGTTCTTCCGGCTTGTGCCATAGCCGAACCCGGTAACACTTTACAGTAAGGGTACATTAATTAAGGGTTAATTAATGCTTAATAAGCATTAACCAACCCTTAATTAACAGTTAACTAATGTGTCTGGTAATCATTTACTAATGATGTTCATGTTAACTAAGGTATTAATTTATACATTATTTAATAGTCATCTTTATAAACTATTAAATAATGTATACATTAATACCTTAGTTAACATGAACACCATTAGTAAATGATTACCAGACACATTAGTTAACTGTTAATTAAGGGTTAGTTAATGCTTATTAAGCATTAACTAACCCTTAATTAATGTACCCTTATTGTAAAGTGTTACCAAGAACCCTTTTTGGCAGTTTCTCAATCAGTGGGGTGCGCCCCCTAGGGGAGACCCGGGTAATTAAGAGGAACCAATTTTATATATTTATTTATTTATTTATTGCCATATTCGGCCATGGCCAGGCAACCACCACTGGATTAAATGTGAACGGAAACACAAACAGCGGCAGGATAAACATGGAAAAGTTTAAATAAATGGCTCAGTTTGAACTTAAGTTACAATTTTTTTTTTGTTGTTCTTACCTAGTAATAATCTAGTAATAATATTGTTACTTCAAAATAAAAAATATGGTGAAAAAAACACTGTTTTATGGTGTTATAGTATAAGGAACTATTTATTTAAAATGCATGAAATACTTCAAATCATCAGTATTAAAAGCTATTTTTGTTAGAACCCCACTGGATTCTTTATTCTGATTTACCAGTTTTTTATTTCAACAAACCACAGTTTCCATGTACACTCACTACTCTAACCAATACACCCTTGAAGAACCTTCCGTTTTTGTGTGTTTTAGATGCTAGCCTTCTGCTAGTCTGTTAGCGGAGGTCATGAAGTGGCGCTTAGCTGCCATTTCAGACTAATTCACTGAACATAATTACACCCTGCGAGTCTGTAAAATTCATATAGCTGTCAGATGACTGTCCACGCATGTGAGGCCGAGGAGCGATTGAGCAGATGGAAGGAGAGACAGAATGACGGAGGTTGAAAACAAGAGACGGACAAGGTGAAGGGGAGATGGAGGGAGGAGGGAGGAGTGGAGATGACAGAGATTGATTAGAGGGGAGAGAGACAAATAGAGACAGAGAGAGAGAGACGGCGAACCCTTTCCTCACGCTGCGGCGTCTGCAGTCAAGGGGACGGTCCGCCGAAAATGATGGAGAAGGAGAAATGAAAGAGAATGAGAGAGCAAAGAGAAAGAGAGAGAGAGAGAGAGAGAGAGAGCAAAGAGAAAGAGAGAGAGAGAGAGAGAGAGAGAGCAAAGAGAAAGAGAGAGAGCAAAGAGAGAGAGAGAGAGAGAGAGAGAGCAAGGCCCCTTAAGTCAGGATGGAAAAGGAGGGAGGGAAGGAGGAGAAGTGAGAAGAAGAGAGAAATGATGGAGAGGCCAGGAAATGTGTGTGTGTCTGTGTGAGCGTGTGTGTGTGTGACTGTGTGTGTATGTGTGTAGGGGGGGGGGGGGGTACATAGAGAGACAGAAAGAGAGAAACAGACAGACTGCTCTATGTTTTCAAACGAAATAATTTATGCAGCTCCATATGGTTTGAATATGTAAAGTGTTTGTTGGTATTTTAAAACATCCATTTTGTATCGAGGGCTTTTAGGTGACATAACTCACAATCTGGAGGCCAGACTGGAGGTCTCCAGCTCCTGGGCAACATTAGCTGTGAGCATCATTGGGTTTCTGAATGCACAACACAGCTGTCTCAGCACAATTCAACAGACTCAGGTTTAGCTGCTTACACATGGCAAGCGGTGAAAATCCTTCAGCGGCGTCTCAGCCATGGTTTCCCTATGAGGAGAGCGGTGGTGACACCCATCTCACCGCAGAGCTAACCTCGCTAAGCGCACCACACAAACTTGACGCTGAAGCGCTCAAAGTTAAATTGATTTGAACTTTGACCCCATTTGTCGTTGACCTTTCAAAGCACAACCAATGAGCTTACAACGTGATGTAAGCAGAAGTGAGCGAGAGATAGAGATGGAGGAAAAACTGATTTTATGCAATCCGATGCAATTACAATCTTTCTCAGGTAGGATTTCTTTTTTCTTGTCCAGTTGTTGTATATTTAAAGGATAAGGCCGGTGTTTTTTAATGCATTGCTTACCGTCAACAAATCCTATGAAATGCCAGCAAATCACATCCATGGAGCCGGTGCCCAAGCCATGTCCCAGCTGCCATAGAACTCCATTGTATTAAAAAAAAATATTAAAAACACGTCACAGAGCCATGCTGCTGCTCGGGGCAGCATATTTCATCATCACGATGCACCGGGCCGGCCGACTTTCCTCAAACAACTTAATAATCACTTTGCGATCTCAGGAAAGTAGTTCCATAGCACTGAAAATAGTCTCCGGTGTAATGAAGAATTTGTTCCCATTTGAATTTGATTTGGTAATAACGACAACAGCCTGATTTTTCATGGTAACAGTTAGCGATTTTTGAAATGTAAACTATGTCTTTGTGAGCTGTATTTCAAGGTTTTTAGCTTGCAGTTGGAGCCAATGACTTCCGAATTGAAGGCTGAAAACGGTACGTGGGAAGTCAGAAAGTAACGAGAATAGAGCAAACGCATTGTTGATTTTGTTATTTTCATAGGATTTGTTGACAGTAAGCAATGCATTAAAAAACACCGGCCTTATCCTTTAAGCATTATTCTACGATGGACTTCCATGATGGCGCCAGCTGTGGTTGACAGGAGATTGGTGACGCACCTTTAAAGCCTCTATAGTGCTTTGGCAATATTGTTTCTGATAAAGATGTAATTCCAATAGTGATTGAATTGAGGAGGTCAGATTAAGCAAAGGATGAGAGGAGCAATGAATGGACGAGGGAAGTGGAAAGAGGGATCAGACCAGAGAAGGAGAGGATGGAGAGGAACAGAAAGGAGAGATAAATCCCGTTAAGGCGGTATTAATGTTCTTAAGCATGCCGATAGCTGCTGTGCATGTGTGTGTGTGCATGTGTGCATGTGTGTATATGTGTGTGTGTGTGTGTGTGTGTGATAGTGTGGCAGTGCTATAGGCTCATTAGGCTACAGGGGAGAATAGCTAAAAGGATTAGGCCGACATGGATTATTCATGCTTAAAATACTGGAGCCAGGGAGGTGGGGAGAGAGAGAGAAATGGAGAGGAGCGTCTGTAGAATATGTAAGAGAAGTTGGGAATATATACTGTATATATAAATATATATATCAAAGAATATACGTGACAAAGAGATGAAGAGAGAGACGGGAAATGGCAGAAAGAGTGATGGTGATGAGAAAGAGAGCTGGGGAGGTGGAGGGAGAGAGACACAGAGAAGATGAGATTTGAGATTTAAGATGGCGCTTGAGATTGAGAAATATGCTGTATGCAACGCAAAGAGAAGGTAGAGATGAAGAGAGGAAGAGCAGAGGCGGGCTGAAACAGGATAAGGAGAGCTGGAGCGAGAGAACAACACAAGACAGAGAGAGGATGATAGTTTGGGATATGAGCGCAAAAAGAGAGAGAGAGGGAAGGGAAGCAAAGCAGGGCAGCATGGGTAAAAACAGGGAAGAGGGAGATGAAGAGGAGTAAAGACAACAGGGGTGAAGAGGAGAAGAAAGGAGGAAACAAGACAGAAAGGAGAAATACTGTAAAGGGAAGAGATAGAGCGGGTGGGAAAGAGGATAGAAGGAAGACGTGATTGCTGTAAAACTTGAATTATGCATGTTAGGCTTTGCAAAATTGGGCTGTAGATACTTATGTTTTTGCTGGTGGTTCAGTTTGAGTGAGAAATGAATTCAATAATTTTACAAAATTGTGGTCATTGACTGCATTTTGTGTCAAAGCAATGACAAATCATTCACAGTTTGGTCCACACAGAATGCTGTTGTGCTAACTGTGTGAAGAGTTTTGGGAAAAAGTCAACTCAGTACTGAGAAATGCTTGTAACCAATTGTAAAAAAAACAAAAAACAAAAAAAATGCTATATGGACAGTGTGGGAGAGCAGTTGGAACTTGGAGGGAGGTTTACATAAATACACACCACCCAAATAATAGGAATAATAATGATAACCTTTATTTGTAGCTATAGCACCTTTCATACACAACATGCAGCTCCAGGTGCTTTACATCAATAGATGGAAAACAAATAAAAAGTATTTGCAAGCAAAATTCATTACATTACATTAAAGTAAAAATAAAAAAAATGAAATAAAACAACATAAAACTAGAAGGGCACTCGGAGAGCGCAGACCTCCGCCGAGGTTTGTGCTATTAGTGCTTGTTCGTGAGTCGGATCCGGATCCACTCTGAAATTGAATGGGTTCTTCCTTGGTTCATGCTACACCCTTCCACAAAGTTTCATGAAAATCGGGCCAGTAGTTTTTACGTAATCCTGCTAACAGACAAACAAACAAACAAACAAGAAGTGTGTTATTACTGTAAATTGCAAACTGAGTGTAAAGCAGTGAGTTGTGTTTACAGTTTTGCAAAAAAGTGTGTTATAAAATTACAAACTGAGTGTAAAGCAGAGAACGTGCGTTCAGTTTGGCACACTTGGTAAATGCATTGCCTACAAGTGTTAATGGTTTCAGAGATAGAGCTTCAAGAATCACTGTTAGTGTTTAAGCATTCAGAAAAAAAACTGTAAATGTGCTATACAAATACATTTTGACTTGACTTGACTTGACTCTAACCCCCCCCACCCACCCACTGGAAGGCAGAGAGGTGTGGGAATAACTCTGTCACATCACGAAGCCAGTCTGCACAGCTGTGACTGAGATAAAGAGAGGGAGGGAATGAGGGAAAGGGAGAGAGAGAGGGGATGGGGGGGGGGGGAGAGAGAGAGAGATATGGATAGAGGGACTATGGCGAAGGAAGGGGATGAAGAAGGAAGGAGCGAGAGGGAGGGAGAAAGTGATGGAGGAAGGGAAAAAGAGAGGAGAGGGGATGATTTTGTAGAGGGGTATGGATGGTTGAACCGCAGTGAAGGGAGGAATGATGAGGGGATGGAGGCAAGGAGAGAGAGAGAGAGAGAGAGAGAGAGAGAGAGAGAGGCTGCAGGGATAGGATAGAGGGATCGAGAGAGAAGATGGAAGGATGGGGTCGGGAGATACGGATAGAGGGCTCGAAGCAAAGGGAGGACTGAAGAGAGCAGGAGTGAGAGAAGGAGGAAGGGAAAGGCAGAGAGGATAGAGGGATAAGATAGAGGGAGGGAGGTATAGAAATGAGAGAGAGCAAGAGAGGAGGGGAAGGAGGGCAAAGTCAGAGAAGCATACTGTAGATTGATATAAGAGGAGGGAGAGAGGGAAAGGAGGGGAGGGGGGGTTAGTAACGAACAGTGGTGAATGACATTGGAGGACGAGTAGGTGAGAGAAATTGTGAGGATCGCCCCTCCCCATCACCACACACACACACACACACACACACACACACACACACACACACACACACACACAATGAGTGATGACATGGTCAAATATTTGTAGAGAACAGCCGGGGTTTGCCTTATGCTCTGTCTGTCGCCTCATGGAGCCGCCTGGCAGAGAGACACAGGCACATACAACAGAGAGAGGGAGAGAGAGAGAGAGAGAGAGAGAGAGAGAGGGAGAGAGAGAGAGAGAGAGGGAGAGAGAGAGAGAGGGGGAGCATTTGCAGGAGGTGTGGGAGAAAGAGTGACATGCAAATGTGTGCGATTGTGGTTGCGATTATGGCTGAATGTGTGTGAATGTGTCTAGATGTCTATGTGCATGTATGTCTGTGTGTGTGTGTGTGTGTGTGTGTGTGTGTGTGTGTGTGTGTGTGTGTGTGTGTGTGTGTGTGTGTGTGGATGTATGTGGACGTTTGCATGTTTGCCCAGAGTGGCAACTAATCTGTTTATGCAGTCAGAGCTCATCTGGCTCCAAAAGCCACAAATAAATATTTAAGTCTGCCTGCCTGCCGCTTTTCATGACTCATAGAAAAAAACAAAAAAAAACAAAAAACAACAAAAAAAAAAAAGATGAAAAACAGCACTTTTTATAAATGGGTTTGTTCTGAGTAAACTTCAGTGTGTGTGTGTTTGTGTGTCTTTGATTGTGTATATTTGTGTGTATGTGTCTATGCATGTGTGTCTTTGTGTGTCTGTGTTTTTGGTCTGTGCGCGCGTGTGTGTGTGTGTATATGTGTGTGTGTATGTGTATATGTGTGTGTGTGTACATGCTCATGCCTGCCTGTCAATATGTACTGTATTGTACATTTCAGTGTGATGCCGAGATGCCGCCTCTCTACACATTTTCCATTATCGCTGCGTTCATCGCTCCATATCTCTGTCACTCCCTGCTCTCCTGCCTGATTCACACACTTCCTCTATCTTTCATGAGGGAAATCTCTACTTGCTAGTTTCCAGGGGGAATGCGGTTTGGATCTCAGCGAGCCTCGTGAAAACACTCCGAACAACAGCTGCTTTGACCTGTTCAAACACCACTCCTACCTCTACATGAAGTTTATAAAATGCTGAATACCTGTTTGCAGAGTGGCATGTTTAGTTGCTGATAGCCGATATTTTGTGCCGGTATTCGGTATCTTTAAATGTGACTATTTTCATGCCAAAAATTGTAAGGATTGAGTGTTTCCCCCCAAATGTTATTCTTCTCTCCCCTCCCCTATCCACACCTCGTCTCGTCAGTCTATTTAAATGGTGTCATTTAATGTTTCACCTGTTCTGATCAAGGCCTTGTACCGAACGCTTAACCAATAACCTGGTGTTTTTTTGCATAGTGGTATTACATGGAGCTTTTGTTCTGACAGTCTTTTGTCCCTGGAAAAGCCTCTGAAATTCTCTGTATTTAGACCATGATGGGATGGGAATATATTGGTCTAACCATATTTTACTTTACTGTCTTACACTGTCCTCTCCTGTTCTCACTGTATCATGCGTGCCAGTATGTACTGTGCTACTATTTAAGTCCCAAACCATAGCAACAATGTAAACAGAAATAATCTTACATGTATGGATCTAACCAGGAAGTGCTTTCAAATCAAACAGGCAAGCAGCTCAGATAGCAACATATTTGTCAAAAATGGATTGTCAGGATACTTGAGGATGAGGAGCAAGTGACCCCACATTCACACATTCAGTGGAAGTCCATTCATTTGCTGCAGAGCTGAGCGATCAGGGAAACTCAGTCGATGTGTGGACGTCAACAAGCTTGCCTGCCGAGAAAATTTGTCCACAGCTGAACTTTTCGTGGTCATCAGCCATCAAAATTCCTTGTTTGATTTGTCTGTTTGACAACAGCAGCCCACCAAAGCTCCCAAGTTCTGTACAACTTTTATTTGAAACACTATAACACGAAACTTCTTAAAAAAATGTATTGGAGAAATCTTGCATTCATCGCTGGGGTCAATGGGAAGCTCTGAAGAGTTTGTTTTTTTTTCAGTTTATTTTCAATTAATGCTACCTAATCAGTGCTTGCTAGCTGATTTGAATTTTGACTAGCTAAACATTGTAGCTGCAGAACACTGCATAGATGCAATTGGAGTGGCCACATCAAGTGTTTACTGTCAGTTTTAAAGGACGTAAATATTATGAGTGACGTGCATGGAAATAATCTGGCAGCATCAGATCTAGACACTCTGGACAGGAGATGCATGTTAATGGCAGGTGGAAAGCAAACCCAAGAAAAAAATACTTTTGAATAAAGAGATTCTGATCCTGTTTCAGATTAAAGAGCTGTTTTTTCTCTTCGTGTTTTTGTCACCAATTTAAAGTTCACTTGACTTTTACCAAGTTTAGCAGTTTTGGCTGTGTGCTCAGATTTGTCATAGCTCAACTCGCCCCTGAGGCAGCCTTTAATTTGCTCCTTGTTGTCACGGAAACCAAGCGTATGCTGCTAATTGTTGTCACAGTTACTTAGAGAACATGCAGAGTGAGAGAGAGGGTTTGTGTAGTGCTGTGTGTGTATGTGTGTGTGTGTATGTGTGTATGTATTAGAGATAGAGAGAGTGTGGGTAAGAGAAGGGGACACTGTGTGTGTGTGTGTGTGTGTGTGTGTGTGTGTGTGTGTGTGTGTGTCAGAGAAAGGGAACATAACAGAGAAACAGGGTGCAGGGTGGTGAATGTGCAACAGTGTTTTTCAGCATATGGTAACTGTATATCTCGATCGTACATGCGCGTTAACTCCCGTGTCGCAGTGTTGTCCCCCTGCCCCCATGGGTGCTCCCTGAGGTTAATCGCCCCGATCAAAGAGGAAGATGTCGAATCCGCCCGTCCCGGCGCTGATAGGAGGTCAGTTTTTCAATTTCCCTCCTAATTGGTGAGGTCAGGACCGCAGGCTGGAAGTTATTTCAGATCAGAGCCTAGGGGGCATCAGAGGGATCAAAGGATCCTGTGTTGGGGCTACTGGCTTTCATCCCTGTGTGTGGTTATGTGTGTGTGTGTGTGTGTGTTTGTGGTTATGTGTGTATGTAGGGGCTTGGAAGATGAAACCCTATAGATCCCCGTAGGGAAACTAGGTTGTTGCAGCAGTAAATAATAATAGGATACAGCAGCAAAACAAATTGTTGGGGTTATATGAAGATACGCAACCGGCAATTTCAAGTATGGGAAGTATGGGAAAAAGCATGGATTATATCAATATTAGAGTGTGCAAAATAACAGCAGTCATCCCAAGGACTTACTGAGGCAAAGACAAATGAGTGCAGAATATTTACACTATGAAAAATACACCAAAAACCTGAAATATATGTCATACATATAATACATCAGTACAGAACTAGGTGGAACCATTGTAAAAGCATTCTAAAAGTAAACAATGTATAGCAGATATGTGAATTTCCAGCACATACAGTATATACATGATGTATCAGTGTTCATCACACTCACTTTAACAAGCCTGTATTAAAGGCAACATATCGCACAAGGAATAATCATACTGTTAAATGTCCATAATAATAAAATATGACAGTAAAGTTGCACGTTCAAATCCCTCATCAGTATAATTTCTCAGGTTATTGCTGCCTTGCTTATCAACATACATTGTTATTTAGCTGTAATTACAATACAATGCTAACAAAATTTAATTTGCACTACTTGTTACTCACCCCACTCACACTTGTAGCTTGTAGGCAAACTAGTACTAGGTATTATTTACTTAATTATTCTTATTTTAGTTGTGTTTTTGTCAACACTACCTTATATTTTACTCCACGCTTTTATTTGTTGTGAAGCACTTTGTAGCAATTGAAAAGGTGCTATATGAATAAAGCTTATTATTTATTATTATACCACACACTCAGGTGCTGGAGGCGACACAGACCATAAATTCAAAGAAAAACGCTGCCACACACTGTCTCCAATGCAGGTTTCACATCTCCTGTGATGAAGAAAGCAAATATCTCGGTCAGAGAACTTCTTCAGGCAAAGTTGAGATCTTTGTGAAGAGTCCTGCTTAGTGAGGCAGCGTTTACTTCAAGGCAAGGCATCAAACTGTCAGATTTGCCTATGGAGTCTGACGTGACAGTCTCTCCCAAACAAAGAGAGAAAGTGACAACGGCACGCATCTGGGCTCAGGTCTATTCAGACTGCTTCTTGATGCATGCAGAGGGTTATAAAATATGTAATCCAAAATCAAAACACCCTCGGCTGCTCGCGGGATCCCATTTAGTTTGAAATGCCACTAAATACCCTTCAGACAGCCATCCTCATCAATCCCATGCAATAATCCATCATTATGAATGCAGAGCGGGTGGCTTTGGTTCAGGGAAATCGCTTCTTTTGTTTCCTTATGAGAAATAACTTGCTGGCTGTGAGTTTCCCAGATGAGTGATGTTTTTTAGCAAAGTACAAAGCAGCAGAAATGGTATTATTCACATTTCAATTGGTGGCTATAGACTTTTACTTTCACAAATACTTCATGGAAGGGGTCACTTCATCATCGGTTCATGTTTTGGAAGGTTTTAGCCGGCGTGTCTGCGGGGAACAGACACATCTCTTTCTAACACAGTTTTCTTCTTCTTCTTCTTTTTAATGGAAAGGACACGCACGCTGCTGCAGGTTCCCGGAGCTGCTGAGCGTAGCATGTTTTTAACGCTCAGGGCACCGAGGACCGGAGTTTAAAAATTTAAATTTAGAATTTAAAAAGATTTATTCTTCACCCTGCCTGACCATCTGGGCTCTTTTACAAAGTTTAGGACAAAATAGTACAGTGGAGAAATGCTGCCTTGGCTTCAAAGTTACAGTGGAGTCATGAATGAACCCAAGGTTCAGTTATTGAGAAATAAAAAAATACATACATTCTATTTTATTGGCTAATGCATTCCAAAATAGTTTCAAAAATGCAAAATACAATCCTTCCTCAGGGTGCAACCTTTAAAATTGGGTCTAAAAAAATCCATGGAAAAGCTTTTGCTTGAATGTCTAAATATTTAGATATTTAGTTTTTACTCACTATTTATTGCTGCGTTCTAACCAAGCGGCCAAAACCACAGGTGAATTTTGAAGCCAATAAGGAAGAGGCTGAAAGCTGCAGTTCCTCTAATGTCTGCTAGGGTCGGCTCCAAACTCCATTCAAGTCAATGGGACCACAGCCCAACTTCTCACTCAAAATATAAAGTCAATACATTTTTTCGACAAGAGGTTATGGTCTCAGTAGCTAATTTTACTTCTTCTAATATGTGTCCATATGGCGATTTTCAAAAGAATTGCATCATTAACGGGATATAACGGTTATAAAACGGGGTAGTTTTCCGAGTGATTGACAGGTCACCTGTCCAGTGATTGACAGGTCGCTGATCACAGACCAATAGCAGGCAGCGCTGCAGCGCTGTGGGAAGCCCCCGGCTTCGCTCCGGCTAAAAAAAAAAACAGAACTTTTGGCTTCAAAACGGCCCTTCAGAAACCTATGGGTGACATCACACTCACTACATCCATCTTTTTTTACAGTCTATGGTTCTAACATGTAGCACTTTGAGATTTACATTTAGTACCCTTTACATTTTAGGAATTTGTTGATTCTCTTATCCAAAGCGTGTTTCAATGAGTCGAACAGTAGAATAAACTTAAATTCCTAGAGCGCCAAAATTACAAGAAACCAATGGTGAGGAGTGTAAGGTTCAGTTTCCTGACAACACATCTGTGACGTTGGAATGATCATCTAGAACATTTAGGGGGTCCCCAGCAAATTGATGAATTGTTAAACTTCGCGTTATTTAATTTACCAGAAGTTAACACAATTAGAGAATGTAGAAGAATGACTATTTTGATCATAGTTTCACTGTTATGTAATACAGATAGTCATGGAATTCTGGACAAAGTCATATCTAAGATTTGGGTCAGAGAGACAAAATCTCATCAAATGGGGGTCCGCGGCCCTAATATGGACTGAATTAGGGGTCCTTGATATGAAAAAGGTTGAGAACCACTGAGTGCTAGGATAAAAAAAAAAACGAAGAGAAAATAATTGTTTTTCACCTCAGAATAGCAGCATGTTTGAGCGTGGAAGATTTGATGAGTCATGATTCAGAGGGGAGAGAAGCGATGTCAGGTGCTTCTTCAAGAGCTGGGTTTTCATCCTATGAGTTTTCAACTAATAAAAAGTGAGTTAAAAATAAAATGCGTTATTATTATTAATGCTAACAAAGACTCTGCCTTCCTCTTGGGTCGAGGAGTATCTCTTTCAGCCTTGAACCCTCGAGCCTTGCTGCCGCTCGCACAATAGACAGACACACTACCAGCCGAGCTTTGTGCGAGCCTGAATTGAAAGATATTATCTCCGCCAGAGGAAAAGTTAAATGAACTTCCTCACTTCTGTCCCACAAGACAGATAACATTGATGGGGAGGAACCTTTCAAATTATGTGATTCTTTAATCTTTATTTAAAGATAAAAAAGGGAAGGTCTATTGAGCGTGTGTGCTCTTTTTATTTAGCAGCCAGTCTGTTTCACACCTGGGAGCTGCCCAGTTCAACCAGATTTTAAAGGGATAGTTCACCCAAAATTTTAAATTCAGTCATTATCTACTTGTCCTCACGCCAGTACAAAATCAGATGAGTATTTTTTCATACAACTTACCAGGGAGCTTTCTTCTAAACAACTGCAATATATGGAGGCCAGTCCTTTAGGCTTCAGAATGGGCAAAAAAGCTTAATCCAAGTCTTCTGATGCCATGCAATTGCTCTGTGAGTGGAAAAAAACAAAATTTACTGCAATTGTTTGGAAGAAAGCTTCTCTGGCAGTGAGCCTGGAGAACTCCTGGTAAGCTGTATGAAGAAAAAACACTCATCTGATTTTATATTGGTATGAGGAGGAGTAGATAATGACTGAATTTAAATTTTTTGGGTGAGCTATTCCTTTAAGGGTTGATTGCTCATGGGCACTTCAGCAGGTATTATTGAGGGAGCGGCAAGGGTGTCAAACTCCCCCATCCAGATTGTTTTCAAACCAGGCTTTGCACCGACGACCCTCCGGTTATAAACTCCACTAGGCTAAATTAAAAGTTCCTTGCGCAAAGTTATAACAGCGATTGCAACGGGAGATGATAATGTAAAATAAATAAATAATATATATATATTTATAAATAAAGAACTGAGAATGAAAGAATCGATTGCCAAATTGAAAAATAAAGCCTGTATTTAGTTTTATCAATAGAAAGGCCAAGGGCAGAAACCACTGGGCGTCCAAACTTTAAATTTAAACGTCTCCAACACTGCAATGGTCGCATCTTTCCATGACTTCTCCTATATTTTGGGGATTTAAAAGCATTATCATAATTCTAAAAATATCAACTTGGAAGTTAAATGCAGTCGGTGCAACTTTCTCCACAAAAGCCCCTATTTGCGGCAGAATAACCGACTACAGGGTGTTGGTACCCACAGTGTGAACTTCTCTCTCCTCCTCCAGCGCTCTTTTCAACAGCTGCTGCATTTTTTCTGTTGATTAAGTGAGCGCCATCAAACTCTATTGGATCTATTTTCACACGTATGATTACTCACATACCTTTGGAGTAGTGTAAACACCCAGGAATGTGGGTCTACAGCTTCTTGCCTTAAGCTATGGTGAAGTTTTCTTGCTGCAAAAGAAGAAGAAGAAATTTCTGCCTAAAAAATAATACTTTGAGAACAATTTGGACCAAAATATCAGCGTGGTAAATCCTTATTTGATGCGTTCCTGGGCCACAATTCCTAAAGCTTTAGGGATTAAATTTAATTTACTTGTACAAACAAATGAAAAAAAAAAAGATAGCTGAAAATAAAATAAATTAAATTCAAAACTGTGTGGGTGTGAGAATGAAATCCAAAAGGGCTCAGAAAAACATCTTGCCCCAAAAAGATAAAAGGACAAAAAAATTAGATAGACAAACACACAAGTGAACTGAGTACAAAAACCTGATGAGATCAAAACAACAGTGAGCAGAATGATATGAAAACATCAAAATACAAAAGTAACTTTGGAAAAAATAAGGCGAAATTGCCCTGCTGTAGGGAAAGTGAGACTGTGATTGCGTGTGTGTGTGTGTGTGTGAAGAAAGAAAATGTGCACCTTCTTCTATTGTCACTTGTATTATTGCAGCTATTGTCAGGTACACACACAGACACACACACACACAGCCTCAGTAGCCCCACTTTATGAGTGTTAATAGATTCTCACGGCGGCATTATAACTCATATCAGTATTCAAACACACACATGATTATAATTATCTAATCAAGTGTCCTCTCGTCTGGCTAGCATCCTTAACGAGCTCTCTCCATTCCTAATCAGCTAATTACAGCGTCATTATCATCAGCCCGGCCCTGGCTTACTCCAGATGAGATGCTAGATTAGCATGGTAAACAAAATATGCCGGATATGGAGGAAGGAGGCGCAGGAGTACATTAATGAGTTCAAGGAGGAGGAGGAAGATGAGGAAGAAGACGAGGAGGACGAGAGAGGGAGAGAGAACGTTGCCAAGTGAGAAGAGAAGTGAGTTTTGAACCACAGAACTTGAATGGATAGAACGGTCCTTCCAGTGTTCATCATAGTAATTTGGCTAGTACTGCATAAAATGGCGAATATGAGTTATTAAGCGTTAGTTGCTATGGTGACAACGCAAGTCTGTCACACTTGCTTGAGAACTGTGCAGATGAGGCTGTTAGCAAACTATCAAAACTCAGCTGAAAGCTAACGTTAGCGACGAGGCTAACATAGCTTTATCAAAGACTGTCCTTCTCTCTCTAACTCTTCTAGTCAACATTAGCATGTCAGCAAATGGCAGCAAGGAGACAGAGAAGCTGCTTTGGTCGTTGCTGCAAAACTAAGTCTGTTTATACTAGGGCTGAACAATTAATCAAAATATTATTGAAATCGCAATATGGCCTACTGCAATTTTCAAATCGCAGGAGGCGCAATATTTGTTAAAGGCGAAATGTGTGTCAAAATACCATTTTAAATGAAATATTGTGGTGCTGCAGAGATGTCCTGGCCTACACATCATATTCTACAGACTTAAGAAAACATCTTTGTTTGGTACAGATCCCTGCAAAAATCACACCATAATCATTTTACAGTTTTTCTCAGTCGCTTTGGTACATTTCTCGAATCATCCTCGACATTTGCAAAACAGTAAGTGCATTTCTCAAAACAATTCGTACAAATAGCAAAACACCATGGATTACCTGCAAAAGCCAGTCTCTTGCTCAAAATCCTTAATCCTTGTCAATGAACATGTCAGTGCATCAGAATGACAAGTCCTTGTGTCATTGTGTACGGATAAGACAGTCAAATTGCTTAGTCATGTTGTCAATATAACAGTGTACTCTGGAGGGATGTTCTGATGTAAACTATGGCTAAAGTTTTGAAGAAAATTATTGTAAATTGTAAGTTACACCTTAGTGTATGTGGGAGATTGATTGCAAGAGACTGGACAGGATTCACATTTACGCTTTTACTGTTTGTACTGTAATTTGTTGACAGACCATGTCATTGCGATACAGAAAGGAAAAGACACAACTGTTTTACAGCACTGCATAGCACAAAGGAAAAAAATACAAAATTAGAAATGTAAACATAGGAAACACCCTTAGGCAGAACTGTACATGCAGCACTGTATGGGGAATTACAGTGCAGTCTTTCTATACCTAACGTTCCTGTCTTGTAACACTGTGTTGTGCTCTGTCTATATATACTTGTCAATTGAAGGTTCATGAGATGCACCTCTGAGCTATTTTAGACAACTGGTTGATCATTGGTTGATCTAACGCTTCACACATTTCCCTTCATTAGTGAGAATCAAGTCAAGATTCACCTGAGAGCAATTCAGCAATTCAGGACACATTTATAAAAAAAGTCTAATAGAAATGTATAGAAAATATGCTTGACAGATTATGACAACTGGTTCAACCATTTTGCATGTAATGACTTGTGCAATGAACTAATGCCTAGATGTTTTGGGGAGTAAGACTATTCAACAGAGAACCAGTATAATACATTTTGATCAACATGACAGAAGCAATTGATAATGTAGGAAACAGCAGACAATTGTACATAATCATTTGCATGAATGTGCGAAAGCATTTGCAATTTGTTCAAAAGAATGAGAAATTGCTTTTATGATGTGCACAAGTGACTAGATGATGTGGAGGTTGAACAAGTACTTTTGAGAATTTCAATTCTGATCTGAGAAATGTACCAAAGTGACTGAGAAAAACTGTAATATGTTTTTCAATGAAAATGAGAATAATGATGTACAAATTATCATTCCCTCTAAAGTCATATCGCAATTGCAATATCAGTCAAAATAATCGCAATTAGATATTTTTTCAAAATCGGTCAGCCCTAGTTTATACAGAAGCTAGTCCAACGGTTCACATTGAATTGATTGGGAATGACCATTCTATCTATTCAGGTTCTGTGGTTTTCTGTGGCAGGCACATGCACACACACAAACTCAAGCAAGCACACTTGGGCTGTGATCAGGACGCTTTTTAAAAAATGTTTTCAGTTATTTCCAGTGGTTTGGTCGCGTGTCCCTCGTGCTGTGGCCGCGGCACGTTGTGTGGCGCTGCTCTGAGCTGCAAGCTGAACTTGTCTCAACTTTAGAACTTAAGCTGTCACTGTGAAAATAGTCCTTGTGATGAACGCTGTCTAGGCAGAGCTTTTGAACAAGATGATAAAACTCTGTTCTCTGTAGCAGGACATCATGTTCCCACATCCTCTGTTTCAGAACGGGCTCCTCGTCCTCTTCTTCAACAGCAAGCACAGCGATCTCTAACTTTCTCTTGTCTGTTTTTATTTTCAGCAACATAACCCCCTTTAGCCCCTTGTACCCTGACTTTACCTAAATGTCCCCTTAGCTTAAAAGTTAGAGAAAAAAAAATCCTAACTGTACAACAATGTCCCATCCATATTCTGTATCTGCTCGTTCAAACTCTTTCTTGAAGCTCTAGCTGCTTATATTGAATGAAATATTAAAATACAAGACGGCATGTTTTTATGGCTGCACCATTACATCAAATGGAAAAAATCTAGATGTTTGTGCATCATTTTATAGACATTTCTCTGTAATTCAGCATGACACATTTGGTGTCTTTGAAAAACTTGTTATCTTGACTAGAATTTAAAATAAAGTTCTGTAGGTTTGAACAAAGCTTGGCCGTGCAACCTGCGTCTGTAATGATGGACCCAGTGGCTGGGCAGGCAGGGAGGAAGAAGTTAATACTTCAGGTTAGCCAACTAATGCTAATTAGCATGCAAGTGTCAAACTTTGTGTTGCATAGCAACCAGAGTGATGTAAAGCTGCTTGCTGCCTTTCCTCTCTCTGTTGCTAGCAACGCTCACAGCTGAGCTTTGTGTTTGAGCAGGAGAAAGAGCCTCCTATCTGATCATGGCTTTACACACACACACACATACGTATCGTGTTTGGACTCTCAGGTCATGTCCAGCTGCCAAAACTCAATAATCCATCCACCTCCCCACACCCAACTCTCACCAATCACCGTCTCCCCGACCCCCCTCCCTTTGTTTATCCCTTCAGCTTTTCATTTCCCTTGTTCTCCTTCACCCTCCTCCCCTCAGAGTCTCACAATTTCTCTCTTATTGCTTTGTTTTCCTCCCCCCTTTCTCTGACTCTCACTCTCTGGCATGCTCTATCAATTTTTAATATGGCCGCCAGTATTGGACATGTCATCTGCTTGGCAGTGGCCTCACTGCTTGGCCCTGCAATGAAAACCTATGGGTTATCACAGATGTAAAGGCTTTGGTTTTGCCTGGTGTGCCTCATGCAGAGACCTCCTGCTGAGCGAGCGCAGGGCTCCAGAGCTGCACGGCCAACAAAGTCGCGCCCCTGAGGGAAGGTTTCTGAAGCCTCTGGGCATTCTCTGGGCGATTTTCAGCTTCCTGGAATTAAATTTTGTTTCTAGCACTAGTAGTCCAAACTTTGCTTCCTAGCTGGAGCTGTGTTCATTGTGTGGTAACAATAACGTATCGCCGTTGTCCTGTGAAAACCATTTAACGGTAAAGAACGGTTAATTTAACGGTTAATGGTGATTTTCATGTTTTCACTTCATTTGAAGGATTACATGCTCCTCAGAGGATTGAGAAAAACCTCCTGGGCTTATGAAACCAAAAGAAAATCCACAGAATAAAGTCAAAAATGCATTGTGATCAAGCTAAAAACAACCAAGTTTTTCTTGGTTCCTGAAAAGTTGACATTTTGGAGATACAGGGTTTTCACCTGACAGCGACGGTATGAAATATTATATCAGAAAGAATTGGGGATTTATTGGCAGGATTCATGTGGGTAAACTGGAGTACATTTGTGGGTATATATAAGAGACACACCTTTTTTTACACTCTTTCTTCCGAATCATTATTTAACTTAGTAGAAATCTTCTCAGTTATTCCAAATCTTCATATCTTACCATATTTTCTTCCCTGACGCTGTAGGCAGTTTAGGTTATGAGATCAAACCAGTTGACACAAGAGTGTGTGTGTGTGAGTGGAGCGACCGAGACCAGGACCGTTGCGGCCTTGGTGGTTCGGCGCCGCAAACCATTCTTATTGGCTCTCTGTTAAACCCTTGTCTCTAGTGCTGACCTCTCCCCTCTTATTGGACAAAACCATGAAATGTTTACAACCTTGTGTAACTCCTGTGTATAAACGCTCTGCCTCAGACCCATCTATCTCTGAGACGAATCCATCGCCTGCGTTTGATGCTTTTCCTCTCCTTGCCGTCGGCAATAAAGCGGGGTCATCCTGCCGCTGGTGTCTGCCGGTTTGTTTAGTGAGTATTGGGATAACTGACTTTGGAGGAGTGAAGAGGGCAAAGCTTCTGTGAATCCAAGGCACTCGACTACTGAAATATTCAAAACATCTTTATTTTTTACATTACATTACAGAATAGTTTAGAAATGCCACCGACATGTTTCGCCACACAAGCCTTCCTCAGACTGCAGCCACTTTTTAATTTGGCCTAAAAAGCAGAGGTGGGGACTCGAGTCACATGACTTGGACTTAAGTCACAAATTTAATTACTTGAGACTTGACTTGGGTTCTGGTGACTTGGGACTTGACTTTGACTTGTACTTTGATGACTTGAAAAGGTTTCTAAAGTCTCAACTTGAGATCCTGTGTTTGTGTAAATGACTTAGATTGAAAGTGATGAGATTTGTTCCAGCAGACGACTGAATTTAAATTCTGTTCTGAATTTGTATGGAATGATTGAATTTATTGAAGTCGAAACTGATTATAGAAATCAAACTCATGCTCTTAACAAGTTTTTATCCTATTACTGTAAAACCATATTGCATTGGAAAGTCCTAGATATTTAGTTTTCTTTAAGATATTAAATTGATACTGGACTCTTCGTCTTGTTCTGACTGGACTTGGACTTGATTTGGTAATCTACATTTAGACTTGGGACTTGACTTGAGACTTGTGCCTGGCATGACTTAGGGATAAAATACCCTGAGATACAGGAGACCACAGTGTGAAGACGCTGTGTTGCTACAGCTGTATTCTGACTGTAGGTCTGATAAGTGATTCTTTGGGCATCACAGATAAAGTGAGAGATATTCTAAAGTTTCCTGGCAACAGGATGCTCCTATGGGATTACAGCATCGGTGCTGAGTCAGCTCCTTGGGCACTGTTATGTTAGAGTTGCCAAGAAGATGCCTTGTCTATCATTGCTTTAACAACAACAGCAACAACAATAGTAATAATGGTAATGGTAGTAAACTTTTTTATAGCACTTATAATATAAGGCAGAGTTTACAAAGTGCCTTACAAAAAGGCATAAAAACAAGCAATAGTAAAATCTATAAAAAAATATATTGAGATAAAAATTGGGAAGCACATTCATAATAAAAAAACAACAACATTAAACATGGGCAAAGGAAAACATTGCATGAAGGAAATCTATAAAAGAGCGTAAGCTGTGACACACACACACACACACACACACACACACACACTTACTCTTAAATGTGATTTATGGGATAAATACTATAGCAGTATAGGACAAACTCAGTGTGCTGCTTGAATGCAACGGTGGATTGTATTTCCTTGCCAAACTGTGCATATACTGCAAACAACTTTATTTTTACCATAACATCACCTATTTCCTTTTTAAGTCAGTCCAGTTAAGTTCAGGCCAGTTTACTTCCATTCCGCTCTATTCAGTCCAAGTCAATTCAAGTCAATTCCACTTAATTCCATTATATTCTACTCAGAGTGGTTTATTGGCATGAGTGTTATATGAGCAGTATTGCCAGAGCAGCAGTGCAGAGCCGCTTTATTTATTTATTTATTAATTTTTTTCAATTTTTCTGCAATTTTTTTCTGAAGGCCTTCCTTATCAATCTATTTAAACACCAGAAACCTGACTCCTCAATTTCGGCACAACGGCTCCGAAACTGCTGGCTGCGCCTTCAATGAATATGGAGATTAAGTATTTGAATATCGTATTAAAATGTGAATGATTTCGCTCTGCCTGACCCTCTCGAAACCTGTTTCCAAACAGTTGCACGCCCCCAGCCGAATCGGGGCCAGCGCCGGCCATATTGCCTGCTGGTCTAGTCAGTCACAGTGTATTGACTCACTGGCTGCTCCATCGCTGCCATGTCTGTCCTGCCAGGTCTGCCAGAACAAACAGTCTGTTGTTGGCCGATTATTCCTTTCGCTGACTGGTTCCTTCCTGGTTTAGCCAAAGGTCAGTGAGCTGTCGGGGGTGTGTGTGTGTGTGTGTGTGTGTGTGTGTGTGTCTAGGGAGGAGGGGCAGTCAACCAAAGAGCATGGATGAGGTCATCTGATGCTGGTCGGGAACATTTTGGTTTCTTAAAAGGTGGCAATGAAGTGTGAGTGTGTTTGTACAGTTTCTGCATGTGACTGTGTGTTTTTACACCTGATTGAATGTATTATGTTTTTCATTCTCTTAAAGCCATTTTGATCTAAAGGCTTTATGCTTAAATGCTTGAAATTAGTTTTTTAGACAAATATAAATAGTGAACTTGATCCTATGTATGACTTTCTTTCCAAAGCCTTTGCCTTTCCATCAAGGCAAAGGGCGGCTACTTTAAAGAATTAAAAATATAAGATATAAGAGGTTTTGATTTGTTTAACACTTTTTTGGTCACTGCATAATTCCATTTGTGTTATTTCATAGTTGTGATGTCTTGACTATTATTCTAAAATGTGGAAAATAGTAATGCATGTGTCCAAACTGTTGACTGGTAGGGTATGTGTTCCCATGTTTAAGTATGTATGTGTGCGTGTGTGTGTGTATGTGTGAACATGCTGTAATCCTCCAGAGTCGTGCCATAGGAAGGTGAAGCTGCATTTTGACAACTCACATTTACACCCGCCACACTCAATCCCCTCCTCTCCCACTGCCTCTCTCCCGCTCTCTCTCTCTCTCTCACACACACACACACGCGCACACACATGTACACACACACAGACACACACTGCATTATTCAGCAACTACACCCACACTATCACTGCCAACAGCATGAAACTTTTGCCACCTACCACTTCACGCATATGTACAGGTTCATAATGGAGTCAGCAACACTGTGCCGGCCCAACACACACCCTCTCACACACACACACACGCACACACGCACACACGCACACACGCACACACTACCCAGCGGGGCTGATCGAAGGTGTTGCTGACACATTTCCCTGGGGCCTAATGTAGCATGAACTACACACTGCACACACACACAGAAACACACGGAAATACATATATTACATTTACATTTAGCTGATGCTCTCATCTACAGTGACTTACAATGAGCACAAACACACACACACACACACAGATAAAACAAAAGGCCCCAGGGTGGGTCTGCTTTTCCCTTGCTGCTCTCCTCTGTGTCCCCAGGTGGCAAGTCTTAGCTGGCATGGCACTGTGTGTTCATGTGTGTGTGTGTGTGTGTGTGTACTAGTTTGTCCCTATGTGTGATTTATGGAGACAGAGATAGTGACGCACATTGAGTGTGTGTGTGTGCGTTGGTAGGAAGTGGTATACTAAGAATAGAACGGCGTGTGCTCTGAAACTTGTTTTGCTTACTTTGGGTCTTTTCATGATGCTATTTCTGTCACGGTCGAAGGCTATTTTCTCACCTTCCTATTCCCACACAGTAGCTACAGTATCTGTTTGTCCTCTTTATGACAACAGAGTTTCGTGGAGTGCGATGCGGCGAGACAGAAACATCTCAGGCACAGAGGAGATTCGGTGATTAACCTTTCCTGTCTTCTAATAGGTTGTGTTTGCTCCGGTCTAAAGCCCGAGTCCTGACTCAGTGGGCAACGGCAGTGTTTACCCAGCATGCCATCAAGGACTTTGTCGCTATGCAGAGTAGAGAAGGGAGCGGTGTGATGCAACATAATGCAATGCAGTGTCACAACAGCCCAGCACAACACAGCACAACACAACACAAAGCTTCACACAGCACAATGCAACACTGTGATACAGTGCAGCACGACAGATTGTCATGCAGTGCAATGCAACACACAACTTAAAGGGGCATTAAGTAATTTATGAACTCTTATCGATCTCTATTGGCAACCACTAGGAATTGCAACAACATTGATAGAGTCTTCTCCTACACCAGTCACAGGTACAGTGGCAGAAACACCTGGTGAAGAGGTAATACTGTATATCATCCTGCAAAATACCGTAATGATAACACTGCTTTGTCATTTGGTTTTTTGCTTGAGAACGAGGCTTTGTAGCCACCGTAGCTGAAATGTCGTGGGACACCAGTTGTTCACTTGTAGCATCGTCCTCCATCACTGAGCAGCTGAGAATGCCGGTAGTCGATTTGTACACAAATTTCAAGGCGGGTGGAGGGGTCTTATGGGGACAAACAATTCGATAGTGGCAAAGACAGCGTAGAGAGTGGGGGACCAGCTGTTTAGCTTTGTGTTTGTATTGTAACAAAATGATTAAATATCAATAATAAATGGTTTACACGTCTCTTGATTAAATTATATCTTTGTGCCGTAAAGAGAGATGAAAGGGGAGATGGCAGTTTTACAAAGCGGATGGTTTTTAACATTTTTTATTTCAAGGCGGGAGGCATCCCCTCGCATCCTCCCTCAAATCGACTGCTGGGTGAGGGGGATTGGGAGTGTTTTGAAATTCCAATGGAAAGGGAGTTTTTGAAAGCCTGAAAGTAATCAGTGAGTCATTGGTGTTGATCATCAACCGTGTCAAACCCCAGCAAATACATTTATGCTATGGGGCTGTAAAAACCGTACTTACTGCCCATTTAAACTGAATGCAAATTCAGCATGTCACTGTGTAATGCAACACAACACAGCCAAAAACAGGGATACGGTAAGCAACACATCACCGTATAACGCAATGCCATGCAATGCAACACAACCCAACGTAACACAGAAAGACCCAGCATAAAAGCACAGAGCACAACAGGAAAAGACAACAAAATACAGTGGAACACAACACAGTTTACTGTAATCATGCTTAACCCATAATGCATTTATGAGAGTTCTACTCCACGATCCCATGGCTCTAATGTAATACAATGAAACTGAGTAGATATGGTCAGTGATTGCAGTATTACAGCGTAGATTTTCGGTGTCACTTTGAACCGCTAATGAAGTGATGTCATCACAAAAGCACATCGCACAGAGCTAAGAAAAAACAACAAGATTCAGTTTATTTACACATGCATTACCAACACATAAGTACAATATAATTAACCCAGGATAGAATTAATAAGTAGGATCGATCCAACACCTGCACTGCAATGAAATGCTTTTTCCAAGGGATTGATGCAGTGGTACTCTAGTGTGAAATGAATGAACTTGCATGGGAGAGCAACGCGTTTGACACGTGTGATCGAGTCAACGAGGCAAAGCTCTGTAGGGAAATAGCCGGGAAACCGCTAGCACACAGGGAGAAACTCTATTTGCTCTTTTCCCAGGTACAGAGCCGTACGTCTGCTCCGCGCCTCGGGGCTGCTGAACCTACCGTGACCTATTATCTGACTATTATCTGGCCGTCCTAAGAGGCCCAGCGGATTAAAGCCATTTACGATAGCACACCTCCAATTTCACCCTCTAATCCCCCCCCACAAAACTTTTCCGACAATCCCCCGAACTCACCCAAACCCAGTTTACAGACTCGTATAAAAGTGGAGAAGGTGTCCAGGGTGATATTAAAGGTGCTATCTGGCTGAGTATAATGTATCAATATATATATTAAAAAAAGCTTGAGGGGGAAATTGAATCTTTCCTCTGTTGCGGTGGAGGTTAAATTGAACTTCTCTCCATCGGCAGGTATTGCGGTATTAAATCCACTGCATAATACGGGCCGGCTGCCGCGCTGCAGTAAGAGTCTGAGACCCCAGGTGACATTACAAGGCTATAAACAGGGCATTCAGCTTTATATCATATTATATAACATCCCCAGTCTTGGCTGTCCTTCACAGAGACAGCACATCAAATTGGACTCTGCCATTCAATATGAGATACGACATCGTCAAAAAAATTTGGTTCCAAACTCGAGGTCCGGGACCCGGGAGATCTTTTGACCCCCTAAAAGATCTCAGGAGCGGAGCGTTTGAGGTGAGGAGACTATATGTAAGAGACTGCCAGGAACTCAGTGCTGAATGAAAAGTCTGTTTTTATAGCAATAATGGCCAAAAGAGCATTATTCACTGTGGGTGATGGGTAAAATGGTGTTGCATATAACAACGCTTGGCAGCACTGAAGCCCCATAATCACAGGAAAGAACGTCCTCCAGGGTGTAATGGCTTTTATATAATGGTTATTGACGCAAGTCTACTTACTGAAACATTTTCTTAAAGCAGTATAAAAGCATTAAAAAAATAGAAAAAAAACAGGGGAAAACCGGAAATATCCCTAATTAGTTCCCTGGTTACCGCAAGAGTCGCCATAGCAACCGAAGTCGGCACAGATTACTGTGCTTTATGGGAATTTTCGGCACAGCTGGAATGCGTCTTGGACCAGTCGTGCTGCTTGGCTGAAACTACCCGTTGTTTAAAATCTATTCATTTTCAGATACTACCTGTAGTAAATAACTAAACAGTATGTTATGACATGCCGCTTTCACTGCTTTAAATCGTGTGAAATGAGCGTTTGACAGATGCATACACACCACACACTCGGGGGAGGAGAGCGTTGGGTGAGTTTGTGGTCCATGAGGAAGAAAAAGCCGGCAGCTGCTGGTTGAAAATGCATGTTACGTAACCCACGGTACCTGTGCTGTGCTGACATGGGACTCCTCACACTGCGTGGTGATGGCTTAAATCATCGGAACGCATTTTCCATATGTCACCAGTTAGTGAAACCGGCTCACTGATTGGATAAAGGGAGCGGGCTGCCGTTACATGAAGCGAGGCGTATCATTGGGTGTGCCAACCCCATTAAGCGCGGGTCATCCAGATGAATGATTAAAGAGGGGGTAGGGGCGCTCGGGCCAATCGGCAAACAAACATCCTTGTAAATGAGTATTATGCAAATGAAGCACTGTGGAGCGCATCAGAACAATTGGACACATCATATTGTATGGAAATGATGCACAGTGTGTGTGTGTTTGTGGGTGTGTGTGCTCACCCGCATGCATGCCCATGTAGGTGTAGATGTACACATAGGAGGAGGAGAGCAGTTGGAGATAATAGGTATTGGATTTCAACCCCAAGTGCAATGGATTATTCTGCACCATAAACTAGAGGCACTACAGGTTGTGGGTGGAGGTTTGAACGATACAAAATAATTTTAGATCATTTAGACTTCAGAGGCACTACCTTCCACTGCCTCCTGTCCTTCCTTCACTACTTATCTATCATAAATAATCATTCTGGGGACACCGGAATATTTGGTCCAGCTCCTGTCAGACACTGTGAGCGGTTTGGCCGATTGTGGGCGGTGCGCGAGGCTCTGATGGCGTCTGTGCAGCGGTCTGCAGCTGCAAAGTTTTGAACATGTAAATAATGTTCTCTGGTATTGGCTTTCATAACGTTACATCACTTTGATGAGTGAACACAGCTAGCCAGGTAGCGTTAATCAGATGGATGCAACCGTTCTTCAAGTTCTTCATGTTTTTAGGCGTTTTATTCCTGTCGTCTTTCAAGTAAGAGTTTCAAGTAAAAGTACGGTACTGGGAAGCTTTGAATGGCTGGAACTTCTTTGCACTTGCCTGGTGGAACTATTCATGAAGGGAAATAAGGAACTGCAGAAATCTGAGTGGCTGTTCATGGTCAACGACGATGAAATGTTCAGCCATGGCAACGAGCTTGCTGACCGTTCACACAGCGTCCGGGTGTGTTTCCTGGTCGCTCAGCTCTATGGGAAATGAACGTTGTAAAGCCAATTCGGAGTTTACGCTTATTCTACTGGATAACCGCATTAGCTAAATGCCTAAAATGGAATTACAAAGTGACACAGCGACAGCCAAGAAAGTAGAATGAGAAAAGAGAAAAGGAAGGGCTGGTTGGACGAAGGTAATAAGCAGTGTTGGGGGTAACAGTTCCTAAATTCAGTAATCACATTACAAATCAAACAATTATGTCGTTACTTGCGTTATGGTTCTTGAATTATCTGCAGGATCTGGGATCTGGAATTTGCAGGATTATCTGGGCGGATAGAAAAAAATCATCAAACGTGCCTTTTCAGGCACGCTTGCGCAACAACCGCTGACCTCTCGTGTGACTTGGGCTAGAGACGGTTCATGTGGGAGATAGGACAAAAATGGCAGAGCGGTCTTCAACTTTTGAGGGGTGGAGATATGCACATTACTTACAAATTTGTTGCGCGAAAGGACAAGAATGTGACGGTAAAGTGCAAACTGTGCCCAGGCCAGAAACAACGATCCACTGCTGTGAACACGACATCAGATCTCTCCAAGCACCTGCAAAGGCAACATGCTAACACAAAGCTAGTAGCGAAAGACCCCCGGACCCAGAGTGATGCCCAAGCTGAGTGTATGCCGACCCCAACCAAGCTGCCAAAGCTTGATTCACTAACAAAGACCACACCACTATGAGATGTATTTAGATGGTTTATTGAGGGAAAGAAGGGTCAAGAATGGAGGGAAAGAGGGGTCGAGAATGGAGGGATGAAATAAGTACAGAAAAGGCATGGTCTTGTTCCCGAACTTTAGTTATAATAATAATAACTTCATTTTTCAACAGGTAACAAAAGCAGAGATGAACAGGCTTGTAGCATCGTACATAGTTGAGGAAATGTTGCCCGTTCCTACAGTAGAATCTCCGTTGTTGCAGAGTAATGCAAAAGTAATGTACAAGGAGTGTAACAAATTACTTTCTACAGGGAGTAAATAAGTAAAATAATGCATTACTTTTTTTTTAAAAGTAACGAGTAATGTGTAATACATTACTTTTTTTGAGTAACGACCCCAACACCGGTAATAAGTAAACATGATAAAGCCGATAAAGCAGCGTGGCAGTGACCGCTCTCCTCTTCTCTGCCCCAAACCTTTTGAGTTCGGTGCTGTAGCTCCTCTGTCGTCCCGCAGAGAGGCTGCTGGGCTCTTGGCTGCCGCCCATGTGTGGTCAACTGATGCCTGTCCTGTCATTGTTTGCCACTTCATTAAAGCCTCTTCTCAAAGCTCCCCAAACACCCTGTGGGCCTCTGATCACCCCACTTTCCTGGCAGCACTACGCCGACGGGGGAGCCCCAACATTGGGCACGAGTCCCCAAAACACAAAAGGTGCAGCACTGTGGACAAAAGTACAGACACACACACACACACACACACACACACACACAAGCTCTGGCCCCATAGCAAAAATTTGCGATGTGCTTGTTCTTTCTTGTTTTTTTTACCTGTCCTTTGTTCTCTGTATAGCTATTTATAATGAACCTGTTCATTAACTTGACTAAAATTATTTTGACTTGACTTGACCTGGGTTGTGACTTGTCTCTTTTCTTCTTTTCTATTATACATGATCATACAAGTATCTGCTGACAGGGCACTATGGCTGTGATACTTGCAGTCCTTTCCGTTGGTTGCTTGTAATGTTGGTGATCTAGGAACTTATTCTACTTTTGCAGTTATTGTAAGTTGGTCTTGATAAGTCAGTTAAATTCCTAACAATGTACTGTAGCCTAAATGTAATAATATTTTTCCGTCTACAAAACATTTTCTCACGTTCTCAAGATTCATTCAAAGTCTTTTATACAAATCAAGGACACAGTGTACAAACATCTGGCAGCATTATTGTAGGTGTGTAAAGACATAATGGCCTTGTCTTTTTTAACCTTTATTTATCCATGAAAAGTTTGCTGAGTTACATGCTATTTGAGTCCAGGAAAAAAATACATATTTTCTTATTGTATTTAAAAAAAATTTTTTAAAACATTTATCCAGGGAAAGTTGACAGCAACAGACCATGCCTCACAAACAAGCTTTTGAAAAGTCAACGATCTTAAAATGTGAATCAGGTGCGTTTCCATTAACGGCATTTGTGTGTAACGCTGTGTGCGCGGTGAGATCACAAATCTCGCAAATAAAATAAATAATGGAGAGGGGTTTCCAACAATTACTTGCCATCTGTGAAGTAATAATTATTCTGTCATGTAATCTACTGGTGGCTATTAAATGCTATGGACAATATTTTAATGGTAGAAATGCCATTTTTTTTTTTATTTGGTGTTTACATTCAGCTTATTCCCATTCAAAACTTCACTTTTCACATTAAATGGCTTGAAGGAAACGCCACTACTGTCACACAGTCACACCTTCTGCTCCTGGCCGCTGGGAGCACAGCTGGAACAACCGGGGTTAAGTGCTTGGTTTAGAGGAGCGTTCAGTAATCTATGACTTTTATCGACCCATTTTGGCAACCAATGAATAGCAACAACATCGATGGGTCTCTGCACAGCTTATAGTGGCCTGTAACTGACACAAACAATAGTCACATTTTCAACATAGAGATGAGTAAGCTAGGTTATTAGAGTAGAGGTCCAACAGAGAGTAATATAATAATAATAATAATAATAATAATGATGATAATAATAATGATGATAATAACTTTATTTGTATAACACTTTTATAAAAACAATGTTTACAAAGTGCTTTAAATAAAATAAAACCCAAAAGCAGTGATGTGAAACTACCACAATGAATGACAGAAAAATAAAAAACAAAAAAAAAAAAAAACTGTATATAATAGAAAATAGGAATACAAGGTAATATATGGGTACCTGTAAACAGGTACAACTAAAAACACACAAACAGAGATACAATTAAAAACAGACTGAACTTTACATAAAAGTGTGTGCCAAATTTCTTTTTATAAAAAATAGGAATAAAAAGTAATACAAGAGATAAACAGGTACAACTAGAAAACAACAAACAAACAAACAAACAGAGATACAATTACAAACGGATGGAACTTTTAAATAAAAGTGTGTGCCAAAACACAAGAAAGCAATAAAATGGAGATACAGGTACAAGTAGGCTACACTACCGTTCAAGAGTCCGGAAACACCAAGAAATCGAGAAATAAAAAAAAAAAATAACCTACTACTCTAGTGAAGAGGGAGTTTGGGAGTGTCTTGAAATTCCATTGGGTGTTGTTCCAGACAGAGTACAGGCCAGAAAATCGGTTTTGAAAGTCAGAAATCTCAGCAATGGTTGAGTTATTGGTATTGATCAGCAACCCAATCATCATTTTGTGTTACGTGGCAGTAAAAATCGTACTTATCGCACCATTAAGGTCACCTTGGCGGTCATTTCTGGATGAGGGTGAAGCTTTTCTCATTCGCTTCCCAAACCCACATTTCCCCCAAAACCCCTCTCGGCTAGGCTCCGCCCCCTGAGTCTGTTATGAGCTCATGCTTGGGTCCCACCTACTCTGCGCTGCATGCGAGGGCTGCCATATGGTTATTGATGCTGTTTCTGTTTATGTTATTGTTGTTTTCTTACACTGTGGTATTTATATTCTGATCGCCCACCATATCCGGCCCCCCCACCCACTGACACCTTGGATAGTCGTGTGGGGTTTCCATGCCAACTCCGACCCCAGGCAGGAGCCCTAATTGGCCGGGGACCATGTCATGGTGATCTATGAGTAAAAAAAATCTCTTGTTTTTCCACGAGTGTGCAATTATTTCAGTTTGATTGGTGAAACTACAAAGCAAAGTGCTGTTTGTGGGTTTGAGAGGGTTTGGTAATAGGGGCTGCAAGAATCCATTTTGTTTTATATCTATTTTATTGTTCTCCAGTTTGCTAATGTACCCCCTTTAGGTTATCTTTCAGCACGCCATGTCTTGCTGCTCTGGTTGTGGTATTACCCCGATAAAGTGTGTTGCACACTCTAGCTCCACAGAAAATACAGAAAAAAATTCTGTATTTGAAGAGGTTTCAGCCTTTTTTTATACAGCCTTTTTTGTTTTCTCCTGTCTTCTCCCAGTGATCAATACCTCTCAACAAGTTTTGGTGTGCAATACCTCTCTATTATAAGTGGTATTACCCTAATATCATCTTTGTGTTTGTGCATGCAGGGTTAGTGTGTGACTGAGAGCAAGTGTGAGTGCATGCGTACACACCATGTAGCATTTGGTGGACGCTTTTATCCAAAGTACTTTACAGTGCCATGAGTGTAAACGTTTTAAAGCTTTACTATAGGCAAGATCTTTATGTAAAAATACACCCGTCTCACCAGCCTAAATCACAAAGTGGGGGTGCTGTAGAGAGAATAGCGTCTCATCCCGACTAATTGAGATGACTCACACTGTTAGACCAAATGAAATTCTGGTGTCAGGTCTGGTCACTTCTCTGTCTCCACAAGAATTGACAAATCAAAACATCAGAGTGAAATCCAAACCTGTCTCCTGAGCAGCAGTGAGCAGAGAAAGCTGGACTATCTTTGGTATAAAGCATCACAGACCGGCCGGGTTTGTAAACATGAGCGAGCTGTGTGATGTTTACTGACCTCACTGCACAGGATTTCTGGGTTCAACTTTCGAATCGAACACAGGGAATGGAACCCCTAACCCTGGCTGTGCCACGCTCTAACTATTGTGTGTGTGTGTATGTGTGTGCATTTGAGTGTATACATATGTGCATGTTAATCTTTATGCCATAAACTCTGACCATTATCAGACTTGATAGCCACCTGCCCCTCAGAGGCAGAGAGTAATTGATTACATCAGTGTGAGTTATTATAATTAATTAGATTTTGGGCAGACTCTTAGAGTCCGCTCTCCAACATGTTCGATCAGTTCCCAGCAGCCAAATGTAGAGTACATACCCATTATGTCCACCTGGCACAACTCCAGGTTATAAATAGATTGTGTGTGTGCGTGTGCATGTGTGTGTGTGTATGTGTGTGTGTGTGTGTGTGTTTGTGAGTCTATACACAGTGCAGTGCCCAAGTTTCCTTGAAGTATTTGAAGGTTGTGTCATACTTAGAGAGAGAGAGAGAGAGTTCAACAGTTGAACTCATTGTAAGTCACTCTGTATTCAAACGTCAGCTAAATGTCCGGGATGTGGACATAAATGCAGAGAGAGACAGAGAGAGAGAGGCTTAAAAACAGTGTGTGTGCGGTAATGATCTGTGTGTGTGTGTGTGTGTGTGTGTGTGTGGGTTGTATTGGTACACCCACACACAGATGACAGTTTAATAGGGTGTCCTGCTCCCCTTGTGCTAAACAACGTGGGGAGGGAGAGAGAGAGAAAGTGAGACAGAGAGAGAGAGAGAGAATGCTGTGGATACCTAATTTCAGAATTCACTTTGCATCTCATTATTCCTTCTCTCCTCTCTCCTTTCCTCCTCACCTCCTTTATTTCCTTCTTGCCATATATTGGGTGTTTCAAAAGTAAATATAGGCCTCACTGCATTATTAAATGTTTTTCTTGTTTCCAGACACACCTGTTATTTACAGACTAGCCTACTGAATGCTGCATTGTTTTGTTAAATTGACTAAATGAGTTTTATATATACACAGCTTTGTTATTCATCATTATTATTATTAAAAGCTGTATATCTGCTTTTGAAACACCCAGTATTTATATACTCTCTATATACTGGGGCCTCAGTGATATATCATGATGCCAACATTATCGATCTAGCTTTTAATCACTGAGGACATTCACATGCACACCAATACTGGGAGTACAATCAGCTTGGTGGGTCCATCATTACAAGCGCATGTTGCGAGGCCGAGCTTCGTTCAAACCCACAGAACTTTATTTTAAATTCTAGCCATGATCCCAAGGTTTCCAAAGATACCAAATATGTCATGCTGAATTACAGGGAAATGTGTATGAAACGATGCACAAGAAATCTAGATTTTTTCCAGTTGATGTAATAGTGCAGCCATAAAAAAATGTCATTTTGGGTTTGGGTTATTTCACTCAATATAAGCAGCTATAGCTTCAATGAAGCGTTGAAACCAGCAGATACAGAATATGTATGTGAAAATACTTACGGGGAAATTTAAGGGAGTTCAAGCGGTGAAGGCAATATTTCGATTAAAACGTTTACATGGTTTCAAGTAATGTAATTTCTCTTAACCCCGTGTTCATACTGCAAGCGTCACAGTTGTTGGCGTATTATGTGACACTGCAGATGTAAATATGATTGTTTCTAGCTTTTAACTACCTTTTCTAAGTAGCTTGAGTAAACAAAACTATATTTCTCTTAGCTTTGCTGCTGTTCAACTTTTTCCAATGTGAAGTAACTGGTAGCTTTTAATACTGGACTTTCAAAGTAGCTTCCCCAACATCAGCCCTATATACTGTATATATATTGTATACAATGCATGCCAACCTACATTACTCTCTCTATTAAAGCTCTGATATGCTGCCAATGCACTAACTGCAAGTATGCTGGCTAGTATAACACTGCTATGACAGACAATGCTTAGAACACACACACACACACACACACACATGAACACACACACACACACACCTCCCTCCTGTGAGTCACTGTTAGATTGATCCCAGCCATAGATTAGCCATAGTGCATTGTCAGGACCAATTAAAGGACGGTCATAGAAGTCTTTTGAAGGCAAGCCGTTTGGGATCGATGTGGATTCAGAGGGACATGAAAAAGGAGGTGGGAGAGCAAGAGAGAAAAGCTAGAGAGAGAGAGAGAGAGAGAAAGAGAGAGAGGTAAAAGTGAGAAGTGAGTGAGAAACATGGAGAGGAGTGAGGAAAGCGAGAGGAGAGAGAATTCTAAAACACTTTTGACAAGTATTTTGACAGGTCCAGCTAAAAGCGGCGACATTCAAATCACATCAAAAGAAAAAGAAAGAGAAGGGAGAGTAAAAGAGGAGGAGGAGAAAAGGAGAGAAAGATGAAAGAGAATAAAAGAGGGGGAAGGAGGGAGAGAGACTATAGGAAAGGAGGAGTTTGTAATGACAGGAATCTATGGGGGTTCAATCTTCGTTCGTTCATTCGTTTATCAGATGCGATATCTCAGACACCGCTGATTGGATTTTGATGAAACTTGGGGAAATTATGCATCTCACCACTGCGGTCCAACATTTTTAAAATAACACTGATTGGCCGAAGGCAGGTGCTACAATTACAGGTCAAAACAAGGTGACATACGTGTTACCGATTGGCCCAAAGGGGGACTGCATCATTTGTGGGGCTGACATGTTTACTGTTGCCTTGTTTGAGTGGAGACACTGGTCTTCCTCTGAGAAGATAGAGACAGAGAAGAGAGAGAAAGACAGAGAAGAAGAGATAGAGAGAATACATAGAGAGAAAAGAGAGACAGCGAAAAGATAGATGAGAGAGATGAGAAATGGAGTGATGGTGGTGTTGAATCCAAAGTGAGGTGGACTGATGTGGGTTGATGAGCCTTTTTTAGAGTTGAGACCTTAGCCTTTCTCTGACAAGAGAAAGAGAGAGAGAGAGAGTGGAGAAAAGAGCAAAAAAGGAGAGGCGAGAAAGGAGAGAATATAACGAGAGAACCGAGAGAGAGCAAAAAGATAGGCAGGGAGAGAGATGAGCGAAGGTGGTGTTGAATTCAAAGTGAGGTGGACTGACGCCGTGGGTTGATGAGCCTTTTTTCTGAGTGGAGACCTCAGCCTTCCTCTGAGGAGAGAGAGAGGGAAGAAAAGAGAGGAGAGCGAGAGGAGAGAAAGGATGCAGAGAGACTATGAAGAGTGAAACAAGAGAGAGAGAGAGAAAACCTAGAGGAGAGAGACAGACGAGAAGTGGAGCGAAATCAGTGTTGAATTCACAGTGAGGTGGACTGATAGGCGCCCGGTTGATGAGCCTCCTTTTTTGGGTTGTGACCATGGTCTTCCTCTGAGAGGAGAGACGGAGTGCGGACAAAAAAAGAGAGGAAGGCAAGAGGAGGGAAAGGATATAGAGAGAATATAAAGAGAGAAATGAGAGAGAGCGAAGAGATAGAGGAGAATGCCAACAAGTAGGAGCAACGGGTGGGGCTGAATCCAAAGTGAGCGGACCGGTTGATTTGCCATTTTTTTTTTTAGTTGAGGCCACGGCTTCTTCCTCTGAGGAAACAGATAGAGGGGGAGAGAAGAGAGAGAGCAGGGGAAAGAGGAGAGAGATAGAGAGAATACGAGAGGGAGGGAGAGAAAATGGAGAGAGACGACAAGTCCAAAGCGAAGTAGACTAATAACCTCCTGGTTTTGAGTCGAGTCCTCGTCTTCCTCCTCCCTACCTCTCTCTTCATCTCTAATTCCTTTCTCTCTGCGTTTGTATTTTTAATCCACGTCTTGCTCATCCGCCCTTGCTCTTTCCTCTTTCTCTCTCTCTCTCTCTCTCTCTCTCGCTCTGCTAGAAAAAGCTTACATATTGCCAAGCGAGCTCAGAATCAAATCCCATTCTTCTCCCTCCCCTCCCACTTTCCATCTCTCTCAACATTAGGGGCGCGTTGGCTGCATTAAATCCTTCTTTTCATCCTGTCGAGTCATCTGTTTTGACGCGCTCTGATGTCTCCCAAATGGCTGTGTCTGCCTACTCTCCTCCTCTGCCCCCCCCTCCTCTTTTTCCCTCTCCTCCATCTCTCCCTCTGTACCGAGGCACAAATCTCCACCCGTTTTCCTCTCTCTCTCTCTCTCTCTCTCCCGTCTCTCCTTCTCCATCCATCACATCAATCCCAGCTGTCGACGGCTGATCCCGTGATTATGAGAGCCGAGTTAAACGGCCACAAGCGATGGCGTGGCGGTTAATGGCGTTGGGATGAGGTGGGTTTTATGGGAGGGGCGGGGCGGTGGCCGAGGACAACGGGAAGCTGTCGGGCTGGACTGGCGATTTGGTTTAATTAGACATGATCTACTAATGCTTTCAGAGGGATCGTTTGGTGGAGAATGAGCGATAGATATGTACGTGTGTGTGTGTGTGTTTGTTAGATATGGGATCTTTAAAGGGCTTCAGGGGGATAGTTATGGAAAGATACTGCGATAGACAGACAGTGTGTGTGTGTGTGTATGTATGTGTGTCTAATCCACATGCATTACCGCAGTGTATGGTAATTATTCCCAGTCTTCCAAGCTCAGCAATGCCTTCTTAACAGATACACTCCAGTGCAAACCCCCTGTGGCTGTTAAGATGATACGGGGTTTGCAACGCACCGCTAAAGCACACGCATCACTCTGCAACGTCTAAATAACTGAAATAAAAAGGCAGTTACCACACACAGAGACGTCCTCCACAACCAATTACTGTAATGACTTTACTGATCTGGTGGGATAACTGCCCACTGCGACTAAAACAACAGACATTATGTTTTCTCTGTTGGACTTCCTCTACATTTCACAAATAACGTCAAATGTGATAGAAATTAGCAATAATACCTGCAAGTGTATTATGGCTTTTACACAGCAGCTACCGACACACCTGTACTGTCCAGAGGTGTGATCAAGTCGACTTTGCTGGAGTCCCAGGTCAGTCTAAAGTCTTGAGGCACGAGTCTCAAGTCAAGTCTCAAGTTTAAATGTAGCCCAGCAAGTCAAGTCAGAACAAATCAAGAGTCCAGTATCAATTTAATATCTTAAAGAAAACTAAATATCTAGGACTTTTCAATGCAATATGGTTTTAATAGGATAAAAACTTGGTCAGAGCATCATGAGTGTGATTTCTATAATCAGTTTCAACTTCAATAAATTCAATCATTCCATACAAATTCAGAAAACAGAATTTAAATTCAGTCGTCTGCTGGAACAAATCTCATCACTTTCAGTCTGAGTCATTTACACAAACACAAGATCTCAAGGCCAGACTTTAGAAACCTTTTCAAGTCATCAAAACACAAGTCAGAGTCAAGTCAGCAGAACCCAAGTCAAGCTAAGTCTCAAGTTGTCTCTTCATGCATCAAGTCAAGTCTCAAGCAATCAAAATAATGTCTCCCCACCTCTGGTATGGTGTACATACATGAGAATAGAAAACAGGAGAAAACAGGAAAGGCCGCTAACTACCTTCCTGGTTACCACAGGAGATTGCATAGCAACCACAGCAGAATAGTCTGTGATCAGTCAGATTGCTTGGCTGTTGCACAGCAAGGCATCAGCTCCAGTGACAGCAGGTACACTGACAGTGTTTAGAAATAAACAGGTGATGCAATGACTTCCGTTGCAAAAAAAACAAACACTACTTCCAACACCAGCTCAGTCTTAAGTGATTTACAAGTAGTCTTAGGTGGTTTTTAACCTTTATTTATTCAGGGAGGGTTGACTCAGCATGCTCATTTACACACCTTTCCTCCTGAGAGCTGCCAAGTGCAACCACAGTGTTCCTGTTGGCAAATGAGCTTCTCTACTGGAGCCGCTGGGTAGATCAAGTGCCTTGCTCAAGGGAAAGCAAAGCCAAATTCAAATTCCCATAGCAGATTTTCCAGATGATGTTTGCTGAAGCGATACAAATCAAGTCTGTGTGTTTGTTTGTGTGCGCAGCCAAAGTGTGCATTGATTTGTGTGTGGGCTCTATGTTTGCCTCTGTGTGTGTGTGTGTGTGTGTGTGTGTGTGTGTGTGTGTCCCCACAGACAAGCCAGTCAACTAGCATGGGGCTGTCGGGTTGGAGGAATATCAAGGGCCGGGTAGAGAGGTGCACTGTGGGTAGTGGCGGAAACAGCAGAGTCTTGCTGTGTGGCGGTCAGCCGAATGTCATTCACACACACACACACACACACACACACACACACACACACACGCACACGCACAGATAAGGAGGTACAAGTGGGGAAGGAGAAGAGAGAACATTTTAAAAACTCATGAAGAACGGGGGAGACGGGACGGGGCGGAGAAGGTGTGGGAGGAGGGAAGAAAGAGAGATGGTCATTAGGAAGAGAAAAGAAGTGAGACAGCAGAGAGATGAGAGAAAATTGGAGAAAAAAGGCGAACGGTGAAGAAAGCCAGACGACTCAGGCGTAGATGAAAGAAGAGAGAGAGAGAGTGAGAGAGAGAGAGAGTTAGGGGGCAGAAAGGAGGAGGAAAAAAAAAGCAGTTATGGTTCGTTAAAAAAGAGAAATAATTTGACTTGCGGTGAGCAGGAGAATGAGAGACGAGAAAAGTGAGATAGGGAGAGAGAGAGAGAGAGAGAGAGAGGGAGGGAGAGAGACTATGGTTGCCAGGGACAACAGACTAATGGGAAACATGCAGTCACCCACTCATCCCCCCCTTCTCTTTTTGTGCATCTGCGTTTGATCCTCCTTCACCTCTAAAGCCTCCCTCTCCTCCTCCTCCTCCTCAAAGCATCCCTCGTTATCCGTTAATGCTCTCTCTCCCTTTCTCCTTTCGCCTTCCCTCTCGCCATCTCAGTGACACACACACACACACACACACACATATGTTGGCATTACTGCACTTGTGAGGACCTTTCCATTGACATTTACATTAATTCCCTACGCCTAACGCTAACCTAATTTTAACCCAGTGAACGTTTTGACGCTGGATGGATGTAAACCCCTGGAAACACACCGTAGTCGTCCATAACTGCTGCCTGCATTGTTTTGTTCCCTGACATCTTTCTGATATCAGTTCAAATCAGTTTTCAGAGCTGTTTTAATATGAATATTTACCGTGCCATAATATCATATTGGCAAAATTTTGTGCTCGTTTGGGTTGATGTTGAAATTCCTCCTGCATATCGCTACTTGGGTCTGATACTTTACACCAAGCTGATATCACAGAAAAAACGTGAAATGAACACGACTTGTTTACAGCAAACTACGTGTTGGTGGAACGTAAAGTATGAAATTTACGTTTTCCCAGCACCAAACGGTTACCTGAAGGAGACACGACTATAAACAGGAAGTAGTGTGACACTGAAGTAGCACGGTGGCCAGTTAGGGGCGTGGTGGTTGGGTTGGTGGATGGCGTATAGAGAGCCTAAGTCCCTCCCCTTCCGGTGGACCACCATGGGACCTTATTTCAGAAAAAATATGTACGGTAGCCAACGGCGAGAGACAAATAATTGTTTGATCCCGTTTGAATTGTGCCATGAATTACGCATATGATGTTTTGTCAATTTAAAAGATAATTTTGCAAGTCGAGAAAGTCGCAGTTTGTCGTAAAAGTGTTGAAGTATAAGACTGTGAAAATACGCAATTAGAAAGACTACACACCCAAAAGTGGCATAAGTGATGTCATAACTTTCTCTCTCCACAAGCTGCCTACAAGTCCCTCTCTGATAGCAGTAGGCAGTAAGAACGGATTTAAACTGGTTTAAGATAGTTTTAGCACAGTGGGGGCTAACGTTAACGCCATGCCTGTGTGTTTCCTCTGTTTCCTTCCATGATGGTGTTGGTGATGTACATTGTGCGAGCCGAGAGATGTAGTTCACTGAGCGGTTTCACACAAAACTAAACGTTACTTTACTGTTTTACGACAAACTGCCACTTTCTTGACTTGCAAAATTATCTTTTACAGTAAATTGACAAAACATCATATGTGTAATTCATGGCACAATTCAAACGGGATCAAACAATTATTTGTCTCTCGCCGTTGACTACCGTACAATATTTTTTCCGAAATAAGGTCCCATGGGGGACAGTGGAAGGGGAGGGACTTAGGCTCTCTGTGCGGTTGCCTTGGATACCGGGTTCGATTTCCAGCGTTTTCAAAGGACATTTCAACCATAAGTCACATTTTTTTTTTATCAAACGTTTTTCTTAATTGTTTTACTTGTCTAAACTTAACCGTTAACCAGTGTTTGGGACGTAATTCGTTGCGGGGGAACATAATTCAGTTTGTGGTGGTGAAACATTATTTTCACGTAATACGCGTAAATCGCCGTTTTAGAATTCATGCTGATTCACGTATTTGTGTGAGATCGTGTTGCTTTACACCGTCATACTGGTCAGCTTCACAGACAAAACAGATAGCGAGCTCGAAACTAGCACTGAGTTAGTTTTCACTTGTTTGTATCACATTTTGCGTACATTTTTCCCAATCTCCCACGCAAAACTGACAAACTTGGATTCATATCAGATTTAAGATTACTTACCATTACTGTAATAGCCTCATGTCGGGATGGGTGGCCTGGATTCCGGGTGGGTGGGTGGGTGGGTGGATGGGAGTGGGTTTTTTTTTTTTTTTTTTTTGGGTGGATGGGTGTGGGAGGACGGGAGGGAGGGGATCCACAGTGGGGATGGTTTTGTTTTGTTTTCATTATTGATGTGTTTTTCCTTTTCCTTTCTTTCTTTTCTTTGATGTATTGCTGATTCTGATAATTGACATCAAAATCAATAAAAAAAATTGATTGCAAGATTACTTACCCTTTAGTTTTTAGAGCTGCTACAAGTTCTCATTTTCACTTCTCAGATAATGCTAGGTGCCTGATGTCACTCAACATAGTGTGTGCTGAAGTGTTAGCATGGTGCACTACAGTCAGTGGATGATTTTAGTGTCTGTTCTCATCAGTTAACAGCTAAACTGACCAACTGGCCAATCTAAAAAAAAAAACGTTCCCATCATCTTTCTTTCCTTTGAAACTATTCCATTCTTAAGACATTTATTGTAAATGTTGTTGCATTTCGGCATACTATAGTGCTAATTTATTGTTTTTTGTTGTGGTGACAGTGGTGACAGGATTCTCAGTATGAATAAAAACAAGGGAAAAATATGGGAAAAAAGTGTGCATTTGTGTGTGTGTGTGTGTGTGAGAGAGAGAGAGAGTAAGTGTGTGCATTTGTGAGTGTCTGTCTACATATCTGATAACATTTCTATTTATTTGTGTGTATGTGTGCACATGTTTGTCTGTCAGATGCGTGTGTGTGTGTGTGTGTGTGTGTGTGTGTGTGTGTGTGTTGCTCCCCTCCAGGAGCTTCTGTCTCCTCGCTCTGCCTTGTCTTTCACAGTCCATCTACCTCCTCCACTCTTTGCCAAATCTGTCGCTCTCTCTCTCTCCCCTGCCAGCTATTTTGGCGCTCTCTCTTTCTTTCTCTCTCCCTACTTCTCGCTCTCTTCATCTTCCTCCCTTCCTCTTCTCCTCTCCTCACTCTTACTCTCTCTCTTCCTCTTTCATCCTCCCTGCCTCTCCCTCTTCATCACTCCATGTTTTTGTTCTCCCCGTTGCCAGTTGATCTCTGGGAAGTGAAGTGCAGAAACACCACAGTAATGAGCGTTTATGTCACCAAAAAAAACAAAAACAGAGGATCTGGAGGATTACCACTTTAATTATCTAATCATTTCCCAATTTATATACTCATTTATTTTGTTTTAGATGTAATTATTTATTTCATTAAGGACCAATTATTTCCTTTATTTATAAGTACTGTATATTGATTTATTTGAAGTACAGCCAGTGTCCGAAATTAACTTATTGGCTCGCCTGCCGAGGCGGTAAACTAAAGAAAATTGCCTGCCAAATTAATTAATTTACCGGCCAAATTAATTACTTTACAAATTTAATGTTATTCCACCTGTTACCCGGTTTCAATGCAACTTTGTGCATAAAAATAATCAGACCAGACCAGAGCTAGAGTTTTAATTTACAACTTGCTCATTCACTTTTATAATAGATATTTATATATATTTTTTTATTCTTTGCCATTTTTTCTTTTTGGTGGCTTCACACGTACTATATCATGCCACATGGGAACTTTTCAGAAGTTTAGATGCTACCACTTTGCCTTGAGCAGTACAACAGGCAGCCAATCAGGATCCTGTTTGATACAGAGCCATTGTTTTGCTTTGATTTGATTTGCCTGACGGTCAAAGAGAGCGTACGGTGGCCAGCAGGGACAAAGTCTGAGAACAACCAAAGACCAAAGACTGTAAATATCCTGAGGAATTCAAATGTCATCGTCTCAAAATGTTGCTGGCCAGTGACTTTTACTGATTTATCCACCGAAGACAAATCTTACCGACGTTAGGAGCTTGGCGGGAGGTTTTCTGATCATGAGTGCAGCTAACCACAGCTTCAGCTCTTCTTTGGTGGTGTAATTTGGATTCACACAAGCTCATACCAGTTTTACTTTAAACATATGCTGACTTTAGGCTCCGGCTCTCCTTTGTAAATTATTAAGCAGCTCTCTGTGTGGATCTGACTGACTGTCTTCCCTCACTCCCTCTCACTTCCCCAGACTCCATTTTCCGTCTTCTTTCTTCCTCGCCTTCCCCTCTCTCCCTTCTTACCTCCCCCCCTTCCCTCCATCTATCTATCTGTCCATTTTTCTGTCTCGCTGTCGGTCGATTATGGCCTCAAGCTCACTGTTGGGAATATAATTTTCACTAATTTTCTGCCAGAACCCACACCGTCTCTCTCTCTCTCTCTCCCTCCTTCTTCCTGGCTTGCTGAGACGTGTTTTCCCATCTTACACTCTCTCTCTCTCTCTCTCTCACTTCCACCTCCCCTCCGTCTCTCACTCATTAACTCGTTTATTTTAGGTCGCCCTCAGTTTGTTACACTTTCTCTGGACTCAGGCCTTGATGAAGGGATTGCTGGTTTGTTCATCTGTTCCTTCTGTTCGCAAAGCAAATTCAGTCTGTGTTTCTTTATTTTTCAGTAAAAAAGCCACAGACATTTATTTCAAACATCCCCCTCTTCAAAAGATCCCGATGTTACATAACTGTATCTTCACTGGGTTTTTGTTCGTTTATATCATAAACTGGTTTTAAGCCAAGAAAATAATGGATGGGCATTTTTTGTCAGTTTCAGCGTGAAACAATATCTCTCTCTCTTTTTGTTTGTGTCTCTTTCAGTCTCTTTCCTACTGTATCATTTTCTTTCTCGCTCTCGCTCTCCCTTCCCTCCCTCCATCCCTCCTTCCTTCCTCGGTACCCTCTCATTTTTCTCACTACATTTTCTCTTTTTCCATTTTTTCTATTCCTTCTGGCCCTGCGCTTTCATATTTCTGTTTATTCCTCCTCCACACTTTCTCCAACCCACCACTATCTTCATCTGTGTTTTTCAGGAGGTTTTAGTCAGTAACCTCTTGTTTCTGACATTTAACTTTATTATTCTCTCCATCTGCCGAGCCGATCCTCCCTCTTAGCCTTTCCTCTTTGCGCTCTCTTCTCTCTCTCGCTGTATCTCTCTCTCTCTCTCGTCTAACCTTTTACTTGAAGCCAGAGGATTTTCACGCAGATGTGGAAAAAGATTTTCAACACCTCTCTCTGCCGAGGTTCCCTGCTTAATATTTCTCGAACGCCGCCGCGGCTCCGCCCCTTTTATACCAGACGAGTTGGCACTGACCTGCATGAATGTGCTGTGACATTTGAGTCGGCCAAGTCCATTTCCCGGCCCAGCGGGGGGGGAGGTGGCTGGGTTTTTTGGGGATGGAGCAGTGTTTAAGCCAGGTTGTTTCTGATAAACACTTGTTTATTTGCAGGGGAAGTGTGTGTGTGTGTGTGTGTGTGTGTGTGTGTGTGTGTGTGTGTGGTGTGTTTGTACTGCCTGGGCCGTGATAATATGGAGATCCCATTCATTTTGTTTCACTGGTCCTGTATGCGAGTCGTGCTTCTCAGGCGTTTTGGACTAAAAAACTGCAAAGCTTTGAACTTATCTGAAAAGTGAAGCTGTCTTCTCTCTCTATTTACCCGTCAAGCGCTGATACGGCACATAATCAGACACAGACTGGTTATAATCTACTATGGAATTTGATTATAAATATTGGGCAGTATTTGACCGAACGCAAAAATGAAATCAGTAAAAAGGGCACTTGGCATATGCGCCTAATCTAGAATGTCTGGCTAATTTAACATTTGCATTGATTTGATCTCTATATCTCTCTCTCTCTCCATCTCTCTCTCTCTCCATCTCTCTCTCTCTCTCCCACTATGTCTTTCGCTCATTGAAATGTAATTTAAAAGTTCTATTAATACCTCTCTCCTTTTTTTCCTCTCTCTCTCCTTTAGCTCTTTATCTGAGATCTCCTGCTTCGGCCTGTGGAGGGACAACGCCCGTTTCCCCCGCTGCCAGCCATCGGACCCCGTATAGGACCGCCACACACAAGACCACAGTTTGGACCACGATTTAAAAACCTGCATCAAACCAGCACAGTAGACACAAACAACTGCAAGAGAATACAGTAGAAGGCTAATCGTTTGCAAGGACGCATTCCTGATCTCATGCTCTTCAAAAATATACAAAATTCAAATTCAGCCCACAAGAGCACAACCTAGAATACAACCAGCAACCAGACCCAGGCCCAGCTGACCCTCTACCCAGCCACCGCTGACCCTGACCTGGACAGACGCCTCTCCCTTCCTCCCTTCCTCCCTCCGGAGCTCGGTTAATCTACTGAAGTGAACGGACGTGAGGCGGGTGAGTCGATCCACGCTGTTCTCTCCAAATGTGGAAAAACCCCCCTTACATTCTACTGTAGATCAGCTGTCACTTTTGACTGCTATTCAATTCTAGTGAGGCGTGGGGTTTCTAATAAGTCCAGTGCTTTTGGGGCCGGGCTTGGCGGGGCAGCCAGCCTTGGCTGACAGCTCACCCGCTGAGCGCCTGACAGTGCCCAGTGGCATTTCAATGTGAAAAGCAGCGGCATGTGAAGGATTCTTACGGCACGACCAATTCTGCCCCAACTAGCCTGACCGGCAAAGTGGGGATGTCTGTTGCCATAGCAGCGGGTGCCGATCCATATGTATGACCGGAATGTGATTTTGGGGAACGTGTGCTGAGGGAGAAAAGGTGTGGAAGACTTCTCAGATTAAATTTTATTTTCCTGGCTCTGTAGTTTTTTTTGGGGGGGGAAAATGGATTGGTGGCTTTGGGTCCGTGTCAAGGTCAGGTTGAGGTTTTGTTTATTGTCGCGAAGCAAAGTCCAGTGGAATTCCTCTCGGCACAGATAGAAATTGCTGACATTTAAAACATAACAAACTGCCTCCATCATATTTTTAGCAGTGGCCCATATAGTTGTTTTGGTTTTGATTTGGAAGGTCCTCCATGACCTTTATGATTCTGTCCCAGTTTCGTCTATCTTGCTGAAAGTTTTACAGCTAAAAGTGTTTTTAGACCCTGTCCTACTTGTGGTTTGGGGGAAAATTAGGCTAGGATGTTTTTTTTGGTTGTTTTTTGGAATATTCATAAATAATTCTATGATTTTAATTGAGCTGTCCATTCTCCATTTTTCAGTTACTGTATTGTGACTCAAACACAATCTGAAAAAAATCAACTTCACCAATTTGTAGGTTTTTGGTTCCCGCCACAATTACTAGAGAAAAAAACACTGGGTTAGGGTTTGGGTTTCAGTTCAAAGAAACGTTACGATTAAAAGAATATCGCCAATACACTGCAATACGTATCATATCATTAGGTTACTAACTGCGGTATAACAAACAATAGCTGATTGATTGATTCAAATAATGATTGGTGAGTATTTTGTATTAGCTCAAAACAGTTCAAATCACTGTTCCAGGAGCGAGGCAGAGCTTCAACCTCCAAGGAGAATTTGAATTTTCTTCTCCTCTCTCAACAGGAGACTTTTGGATGAATTTTCTTGACGTGTTTCACAATGTAGGAGAAAGTGCACTTTGTTCTCAACCTCACACACCTGTCATACGCTGATGGCACTAATTCTCTAATCTTTTGGTATTCACATCTCTGTGATCCCACCCCCTCTGCACATGGTTCATGGACATGGTTGGAATTAGAAATGTGTTGACATTCACATCCAAAGCTTGTTCAAACAGGCAGACGATGTACAGACAATCTGCAAAGCTCTTAACAATGCGAAGCTGCTGCTTAGAGGATTTTAGCTGCAAGTATCAATTAGGAAATACGGATAATTATGCAAAAACCATTGTGCTGGCATGTTCTGTACGACCTACATTTGCAGTTTAAATTCTCCATGTTTAGTTAAAAGTATGAATCAAGATAATACTAACAGTTAGGCCCAATCAATCCTCCCACACACATTTTTATCTCATTATGGCCATTTGGTAGAACGGTCATTTGGGAAAGAGGCAGAGATTTGTATAAAGAGATTCCTGCTGTTTAAAGTTAACATTTTGATAACCACATCAGTCCCTTTTAAGTATTTATATGACAAATATTATTTATTCTCTTAAGCTGAAGTTGGATGTTGGAGTGTGGTGTACCTTCATAGTTAAAGGCAGTAGAGGTTGTGTACTTTCAGCGGATGTGTAATGCTCATTATGTGTATCGACTACACAACCACAGCATGTCAGCTGTTCAATAAAACAAGGGCACGCTGTAGATTAGCTTGGGAAGATGTTAGGGCCACACTGGTGGTAGTTTTGATCAATTTTGCACAAGTAAGAGGGACCTTTAAGCAAGAGTTTATAATGCAGTTTATCCAACTTTATGAATCCCAGGGCTGTTTTCAGGCCTCTTGTTTGGAGTGTAATCAAATGTGAAAGGGCAGCTTCCACTCTGCATCGTAAAATGTGTAAACACACTGAGTGAAATCAGGCTCAGGTCACAAGGTAGCTGCAAAATCTGCACACGGCTTACCTGGCTGTGTCTCTTTCTTCCTCAAATTGAATGAATGCCCATCAGCGCAGCCTGCTCTCATCTGCCCCTCTCTATCAGACTAAGTAACCTGAACACCTTCCAGCCTGACCTGCATTCACTTTCTTTCTCTAGCGTTTATTACTGTAAATGCCCCCTTAAAAACCCACTGAGAGCAAAATACCAATCATAAAGACTCCTGCTAATGCTAACGGACACCCACCTAAAACCAATCCTGTCTGTGAGTTTCTACAAGCAACACACACACACACACACACACACACACGCCTTTCACTAAATTGTAGTAAATTTAGATTTAATCACAGATTGCACATTTGACACCTAACACCACTTTTGGTTGTATTCTGTATTTATTTTTTCCCTTTCCCCTTCCTTTGTAAGAGTGCTTATTTTTTGGAAAGACACAAACAGTCGCCTTCTTCTGTCATTTGTGTACAACAACAACAACTTGCCAGCAGATTCCTCTTAGATCAGTCTTGTCGAGGGTGTCCTGGTGTTCGTGGCAGCCTGCAAGATGCCTTCGGGTTGGCTTGTGACTGTGTGGCTCTGAACCGTGTTTTAAGTCTACCTCAAAGCGCCCAAACTTGTTTCTGCTCCCACCGAGGACTCGGGGTTGACCAGCAGCATTCTAATAAGGGCCTCAACCTGATCAAACACACCTCTAACCTCAGCTGGCACTCCTTGCAGGATAGCAGCAGTTTCATTAGCCTACTGGGATGGTAAGTGTTCCTCTAGAAGAACATGACCAGTTGCACATATAAGCTCTCCTTGTTAATCTCTTGATACTGATCGTCTGCTTCATCTATTCGTCTATTCATCTATCGTCTCCACTAAGCAGAGCGGTCTCTAGTTAAGCATCTGTAAGTTTGCCTTTGAAAGACTGCTGCTAGGACTTTGTAAGACTCAGATCACTGTTATTGCAGACTGGTGTCTTAGTTAAAACATTTAATACAAACATTTCTCTGAGGCAGAGCTGCTCTGGAGGCAGAAATAATCTTATTGGTTTTATTGGAGCCAAGGAACCAGTTTTACGGAGTGCAAGTTAGCAAACTGGCAAAATTTAATAGCACTCTGAATAGCTAGATTGCATTTTTTCAGTTAGCAGAGTGCTACACTTCATAATATGAGCTTCCTCCTCTCTTACCTCTTGCCTTTCTCACTGGGCTTCAGTCTGATGTTACTTAAATAGAAACAGTGGTTCTTTGGCTCCATCCATTGACGTTTAACTCAACCAATGAGATCATTTCTGCCTCCGAGAAATATTTGTACAACTAAAACTATGCTCTATTTTTCTTGAGGTTTCATTGAAGCATGCTGGCTTGCCGTACCAATATAGCGGTTTGGTGGCTGTCATAAACGAGGCTTTTGGATGGGCTCAATACCAACATTCAACGTTTCCACTACCTTGGCTCTTGTCTCTTACTGCTTTTTGTGCCCATATACTTGGCAGCTTTGAATCTTTTGGACTGTCTTTGGCGTTAATAGTAGGTCTACCCGCAGGATAGTAGAAATTACTCTGCCAATGTCTATCAAAGCTGTCCAGAGGGCTCTTCCAGTTTCTGAATCGTTTTTTTTTTTTTTTTGTAGGAAACAGAGACTGATAGTTTCTTTTCTTTCATTGTTGCTCTCTCT
>NW_027280353.1:112500-137500 GCF_046629955.1 Centroberyx affinis | reverse complement strand
CCCCCACCCACTCACAGACACACACACACACATACACACTTGTCATGGGCCAAGTTTCGACAGGAGGCTCTGCTAGCTTGGCTAACACACACTCTCGCTGCCCCTTCACCTGGGATGTTCCTCTCTCCTGCTGCCCCTTGTGGCGAGGCCCAGGTGGATCCGGGGGCTTTCCTGGTTCAGCCACCCTGCAATCGACCCACCCGTCCCGGGCTCCTCCTGGCTCCTCTCCTCTGCCCGTGTGGAGCGCTTGTCGGAGGGAAGGAGGGAGGGAGAGCCGTGTGCATTAGCCATGCTAATCTCATTAGTGCAGCCATGATTGAATCCTGTAGGAATGTGCCATCGCTGCCAGGAGAGACGGAGGAGCTCGTATATTATTAAAGGGTTTTCTCTGTCGCAAGGGAGATGGTTGGGGAAGGGAAGATAGGCAGAGATAGATAGCTAGATAGATAGATAGAAAGATAGAGAGGGAACGAGCGAGAGTGAGAGGGAAATGGGTAGAGATGCACACTGCCACACTAAAAGGGATTTATATTAAAATGGCAGGAGAGGAGAGGAAAGTGATAGAAATAGAAAGAGAGGGGGGGAAGAGAGAGAGAGATGTGAACCACCACAGAGATAGAAATAGGAAAACTTGCTTCCCAGCTGTCAACATCTCAGCCAATGAAAAAGTGACAATGTAAAATGAAATGAAATCAGCAATAATAGCTCAATACAACAACGGTACTGTAACAACAAAGGATCAACAAAGGATTAAGCCCACTTACAGTGAAGAAGTCCAAACAAACAACATGCAAAACCTATATCAAGCAATCTGATATTAAAGTAAAATGAAAGGAGAATGAAACATGTTCCCTTATCAGGAAACCAGGGAACTTCAAGTGAATCCTTCTACCAGCTAGCGAAACACTTCCACAAGCAATGTGGATTGAAGAGAAATGTGAAATGGAAAAAGCAATCTTCCCATGCAGCTGCACTGAACTACAATGCAGTTCAACAAGGACCTAATGAAAATCCCACAGTCTCTCAGCACATGTAGATGCTTGCCCATGTGGCGATTGTAAAAAATAAAAAAAAATAAAGGGGGGCAATATCAATCAGGTTCAGTGCGAGGAAGCTTGGAGCAGGTGGTAAAATGGAGAGATAGAGATGAGGAAAAATAAAGGAGAAGGCCGAGAGATGAAGTCAATTGCAAAGCGAGAGAGAGCGAATAAGGAAAGATACACATGAGGGACGTTTATATTACTTTAGGTAAGTTTCTCCCCTCTGTTCAGCTCTTGTTATCCATTCCCTGTATCCCTATTTTGGTTTGTAGTTCTCTCTATCTTTCTCTCTCTCTCTCTCTCTCTGCTATCACTCCATGGCGGCTCTGCCCTTTCACAACCTCCCATGTGGAACCGCAATACAAGCAATTTCTTGACGCATCACTAGACAGCGACCTTGTATACTTGTGACTGTCCAAACAAACCTTCACCACCTCCTCCTCCTCCTCCTCCTCTTCTTCCTCCTCCGTCTCTCCCTGCCTCATCCCTTCTTCCCGGAGGAGCATCTTAAAGCTCCGAGACAACAACTGTTTCCAGCCGACGCGCTTGGGAGTTGTTATCTATTTGACAAGACAAACAAATCTCCTCTCCTCTTTTCCTCCCTCTTCTTCTCCCTCGTTTCTCCTCCTCCTCCTCCCTCGTTCTCTTTTTCCCCCTCACTCTCCAATTATCGATCCCCTTTATTCTTGTCTTTATCTTGTTTTTTCTTCCTTCCCTCTATTTCTCTCCTTCCTCTGCTTTCTCCCCTCTCCTGCCCTCTTCTTATCCCTCTCTCTCTCCTCCGTCCATCTTCCTCTCTTCTCCCCGCCTTTCTTTTGCCATCACCTTTGCTTTCTTTTTCCCCTCCCCACCCCTCTATCTCCCTTCTCCCCCTCTCTTTTTCCCCTCGACCCCCCTCTCTCTTTCTCCTCTTTTCTTCTGCCCCCTCACCTTTCTCCTTTTCTCCCTCCCTCTATTTTCCTCCTCACCCTCCAATTATCGATCCCCTTCATTCTTGTCTTGTATCTCCTCTCTCCCTCTTGTTTTTCTCCTTTCATCCTTGCTTCCTCTCTTCCCCTCTATTTCTATTATTCCTCCTCTTTGTCCCCTCTCCTCCCCTTGCCTTGTCCCTCTCTCTCTTCTCCCATCTTCCTCCATCTTTTTCTCCCCTCCCTGTCTTCTTCTCCTCTCCTCCCTCAATCACCTCTCTCCTTCTCTCTCTTTTACCCCTCAACCCTCCTCTCTTTCTCCTCTCTTCTTCTCCTCTCTCCCCTCTTTCTCTTCCTCTCCCTCCCTCCCACTTTTTCCTTCTCCTTCTTCCTCCCACCCTCCCTCCCGTCTCCCCCCCTCCCTCCCTCCCTCCCTCTCTCCTCTCCTCTTCTCCCCAGAGGAGCGTCTTGTTGTTTTCTCTGCTGCTCCAGTGGCTTCTAACCCCAGAGTTTGGGAATCATCGTCTAAACAGACTGTTGTTTTTACTGTGCATGGTTCATTGGAGCCCGGACCCCGACAGCTTCGCTTACTGTTGCAGCTCAGTTGGCGAAGAGGGTCTGACTGTGTGTGTGTGTGTGTGTGTGTGTGTGTGTGTGTGGGAGTTTGTAAAGTGTTACTTTAGTTACTTTTTCCACTGTTTTGTTGTGAGGTGTCTCATTAAAGAAGACCACAAAGTCAACGTTTCCTGCCAGTTACAGCTAATCATGTTACACCCGGTGGCTCGGCTCATCGCCCGCCTGGATCCTGTTCCCCTCTCCTCCTCCTCCTCCTCCTCCTCCTCCTCTCTTTCTCTGGGACTTGCACGTTATTTAAATCAAGTACAGGTTCTGTACAGTCCTGCTGTGCAACATATAGACATGATTAATCATAAGTTTGAGTGTGATCTCAGCTCTCTGGCTCCCTCGTCGATCAGCTGCCTTCATCTCTTCTATGGAGAATACAGTAACTTTAGGCTTCCTGGCAGGAGTCATTCCTATGTTCCCAGGGTCCTATGTTCCCCAGATTTATATGGCACATAATGGGAACATGACAAAGGGTCCTATGTTCCCCAGTTCTAGGGTTAGGGTTAGAGACCTTCAAAATCAAATAAAATGATAACCATTGGTTTTGTTGTGTTTATATAGCTGTTTTGAAGCCTTGTTCCAATACAAAAACTGGATAATATTTATGAAATATTTTAACTTGAAACAGGTCAAATTTAGTACTATTTAATAACACAATAGGAGGGTTAATGTGTGTTAACAGAATATTGAACTGGGGAACATAGGACCCTGGGAACATAGGACCCTGAGAACATAGATACGCTCCTGGCATTAGCAAACATAGCTTATAGCATATTATATACATTTGTAGATTAACTGCTTATACAACATTGTGCTTTATTATAAAATGCTAGGAGTATGTGTTGGGGTACCATTATAAAAAGATTTATCTAGGCTATATATTGTATATCACCATACATCGCTGTATGGCAGCGGTCTGCAAACAGATGGAAGAGAAAATGTGTTTTTCTTGTCATGTGAAATCATCAACATTTATTTGCATACTAAGAGGATTATGGGAGATTACATTTGCAGCTCAAATGTGAAGATTTAAGTGCAATCTTCATAGAAGTACAACTTTTACTTTCTGTTTATTAGCTACATGCTGCTAAATAAAGAACAGACTTGGTTTGTACAAAATGTTTTTTACAACACAGTGACAGATTTGTGGTTCTTGAAGACCATGGTGGTGTGGTGACTGCTGTGGTAAAAATAAGTCTGCCTGGCTGTTATTTCCTCTCCTACACCACTTTTCTAACAGACTTGAATCTTCTGGGGAGAAATTTACAGTCAGGACACTGCGGCTTTCAGCATGTTCTGCTGTTGTTGTTGTAACTAACTCACTCTGGATACGAGTTTCAGGTAAAAGCCAAAACTGTAATGTTAACAGTAGGAAAGTTGGCCAATATGGAAGCTGTTGTTGAGTTGTAGTTGGTTGGTTATTCATTGAGGGAGAGTCTTGTCTGTCGCTCAATAACATGATAACTGGTCATTTGAAAATAGTAATAGTTGATTTCTGACATGAAAACAAAACATACCATGGAATTTAGCTAAAGTTATCTACCTGAACCCTGTAAAATAGATGAAATCCTATGTATTTTTGAAATATTGATTAATTGGTATTTTCTATATAAAATTTTGGAATGAAAACCATTAGACAATACCAAGTGAACAGTAAAACCACCACCATCATCATAATTTTCTTCTTCTTCTTCCTCCTCAACCCCCTCCGCTGCCTCTCTGCCTCTTCCTCGTCTTCCTCTCTGCCTCTTTCTTCCTCTTCTTCCTCTCTGCCTCTTTCTTCCTCTTCTTCCTCTCTGCCTCTTTCTTCCTCTTCGTTGTCCTCATCTTTGCCTCTTTCTTCCTCTTCATCGTCTTCCCCTCTGCCTCTTTCTTCCTCTTCATCGTCTTCCCCTCTGCCTCTTTCTTCCTCTTCCTCTTGCTCGTCTTCCTCTCTGCCTCTTCCTTCATCTTCCTTTCTGCCTTTTTCTTCCTCTTCCTCATCTTCCTCTCTGCCTCTTTCCTCATCTTTGTCTCTCTTCCTCTTCTTCCTCTCTGTCTCTTTCTTCCTCTTCCACATCTTCCTCATCTTCCTCTCTGTCTCTTTCTTCCTCTTCCTCATCTTCATCATCATCACCCCCCCCCCCCCCCCCCCCCCGTCTGCTTCTTCCTCTCCTTCTCTTTCTGATTTAGCATTTTTTAGTTGCCGTCTCTTTCTTTTTCTCCCTCCTCATCACCCTCTCTTCCGCCTCTTTCTTCCTCTCCCTCTCCTTCCACTTCCTTTCCTGCTATTTTTTTTTGACTTGTGTGTTGTTTTGTTGTTGTTTGTTTTCCTCCGCCTGCTCTGCGCCCCTTGGCATCTGCAGCTATTTGCTTATCCATGTCGCCTTGTCAGAATCACCATCTAAATCGCTTTAATGCCAAAGACATGCGACACAAGTCTGGAATCTGCCCCGGCGGACCGGAGCCACGCTGCTCGACAGACCTCGCTCAGATCCCACTGACTCCCACTCTGCTATCTTTCACCCCCTCGTTTCCTTTCATTTCCACGGCTCTCTATCTCCTGACTCCCCCCCCCCCCCCTCCACCACCACTTTACATTGTCTCTTTTCATTTATTTCACTTTGTCGCTCAGATGACCTTTTGTTGTCTCCCTATCTCCCTCCCGCCCCCTCATCGTTCTCTTTTCCTCTACCTGTCTGTCGGGATTCTCTCTCTCTCTCTCTCTCTCTCTCTCTCTCTCTCTCTCTCTCAGGTGTATACCCGACTTGTCTTTGTTCGCCCGTATCTTTCGGAGGTCAGTCCGGGGCTCCGGGCTTATCTCGGGGCCACAGTCTCACCAATAGGGGGCCCGGCGTGCAGGGAGGGGACGTCTCGTTGCGTTTTCTTTCCCTTTTTGACTTTGTCAGATTTGTGATGTCCGATGGCATTTCGGAGATGGCAGGAGACGGTTAGCGCTGTTCTTTTCTTCCCCCCTGTCCCCATCCTCGCCTCCCTTTCCTGAAGGCTTCCGAAAGCTGTACAATCATGTTAGATGTTACTTTTGTTTTTTTGTTTTTTTTTTACCTTTTTTCATTGCTCGATATTTCCCAAAGTACAGAGGATTGTCTTCTAAAATGTGGCTGTTTTGCAAGTAATGGCCTTATATAAATAATCTGCAACATTTTCATGTAAATAAATGCCCGTTTGGCTACTCTCTAGGCCCGACGTCAGTCAGATTATCCTGTAGGCTGGTGTGAATGGATGCTGAAGATTGGAGACTTTGGCCTGCGGACAGCTGCAGGCTAGTCAGAGCCTCAGAGTTTCATTTTCGTTGGGCCCATGCAGTGTGAATTGGTCCAAAACTGTAATCAGACAGCAATCCAAACAGCCAATGGAAGTTTACATCAAGAAGGAAGGAAAGGAGAATGAACTGGAAAGAGGACCTCAAAACCATAATCCATAATATTTTCAGATAAATAAATGTTACTCTCTATTGCTGATTAGTATAACACACTAGTGATTGAATCTATACTCAGTCTGTGAAAGCTTTTCCATTTGCTGTTCTAAACACCTGCTGTTAGGTGGGTGTTTCCCAGGTAAAATCCTAAAAAGAAGAAGAAGCACTGGGTAGTTAGCATGAGCAGCGATAGCCACCATGGCTGAACAGACAAAGAGAAGAGAAACTCAAACTGCATCAACAGAAAAATCCAAGCTCCGCCCACACGGTTTGATTGACAGGTGATCTGTGGGAAGTGTAGCGCAAAAAACAGAACAAAACAAAAAAACTTGCAGATTTCTACTTTAGGACAGCAAATCACTTTTGATATATTTTGATTAATAGGAATGTCCCATTTCCTATTACTATTTTGAAATGAAGCTCTGCCACCTCTCACCCTCCTCTCTGTCGCTCTCTCTTTCTGGTTGTCACTCTCACCCTCACTTCTCACTTTCTTCTCACCTTCACTTCTCACTCTTTCCATTCTTGTCATCTGCCTCACATCCTCTCACCTCGCTTCCTCTCATCCTGTCTGTCCTTATTTTCCCCTCATTTTCTCCCGTGTCATTTTTGTCTCTCCTCCCACCTCTTTCTCTCATCCCCTCTCTCCTTTTGCTCCTCTTCCTACCTTTCTCTCTCATTTCTCTCTCTCTCTCCTCTTGTTCCCCTCCTTCCCTCTCTCCTCCTTTTCCCTCTCACCATCTCTCCCTGTTTTTCTCATCTCCTCCCTCCTCTCCCTGACTGGTTGGTGATTCATTTACCCAGTCCGGCATTAATTCACATCAGCATAATGATTCACCCCAACAGCTCTCTCTCTCTCTCTCTCTCTCTCTCTCTCTCTCTCTCTCTCTGTCTTCCATCCATTTTCTCCACTGATCTAGTGGTGAATATATGGGTGGTAAACTACAGAATGAACTGCAGTGTGTGATCAAGGTCCACCACCACTAATATATATATAAAAAGCAAAATTAGGCTTTCAAAACAGCACAGATTTATGTTTTGTTTTCTTGTTAAGAGCCTGTTTTTATCCGGGGGTATAGTGGAGGGTAAACCCACCTAAACTCAGTTTACCCAAGTTTTTATTTGCAAAATAGAGTTTATCCACCTTTTTAGGCTGACTTAATCTTCTAATCAATTCATAGTACACATCACAGTAATTAGTATCAAATTGATGTACTGTAAGTTAGGGTAGGGTTAGGATAGGGTCATTTAAGGTGAAAGAAAAAAAATCTGCAAAAATCTATGCTTTTCTGAAAGTATAATTGATTTTTGTTTATATCGGTGGACGCTGCCTTATGAGAATCATCGACTGGAAGTTTAATCACCTTATTATTTACTGCCACTTCACTGCAGGCGACATGTTAGTCAGATATGACTTACTATAATGTATACTATGAATGTATATCATAAGGAGTGATATCGACACGCTCTATTTCAGCAACACCCTGCTTCAAATTCATTGATTTTCACAACATTCACCCTTATTCACAATTCACAATGAGGGGAGAAACAGAGGTAGGAAGGAGAGAGAGAGGAGGGTGGAGAAGAGAAGTGAGAGATGGGAAAAGAGAGGGAGAGAGAGAGGGATGAGGAGAAGAGGAAGGAGAGAAGGGAGGGGAGAGCGTTATTCATTCACATTCCCCACCCCAAAATTTCCCAGCTGGTCCTTGGAATCAAACTGGCGAACCTAGCTCCCAATCCATCTTGTCTATACTCTTTTTTCTTCTCTTTTTTTGTCCCTTTTCCCCTCGTCTCATTTCTCTCCGGCTGAGTCCCTCGTTCTTTCTCTCTCTCTCTCTCTCTCTCTCTCTCCGCGGCTCCCTCCTCCTCCTCCTCCTCCTCCTCCAGGGTCACTGCCATCCATCTAACAAGCAGCAGGCTTTTCTTGTCATGGCCGCCCCAGAGAGCGAGAGCTTGTACACGGGCAGACAAGACACCCGGCCAGATCCCCCTCGGCACGACGGGACTCTGTGTGTGTGTGTGTGTGTGTGTGTGTGTGTGTGTGTGTGTGTGTGTGTACTTGAGTGGGCAGTCTTGCAGCCCTTTAGGCTAATATGTTGCATCTGTAAAATGACAAATCGCACTTATCACCTCATCAGCATCATTAAAAAGAGCCAGAGGGTTTAGCGTGTGTGTGTGTGTGTGTGTGTGTGTTACACAGAGAGAGAGAGAGAGATGAGAGAGAGAGACAAAGGGAGAAAGGTAGAGCAAGAGAGAGAGGGAGGAAAACAGCAGTAGTGGTTGTTTGTGTGTATAGATAGATAGATAGATGTAGATATATACATATTTAAATATATTAGCCAAAGCTCACCCATAATAAGCAACATTTACCCAATGCATTGAATGGAGTACAAGGAATGCATTTTATCTGATTAGGGCAACAGGTCCACAGCTTTAAAAAAAAAAAAAAAAAAAACCTTTTCCAGACTACAATTATCCCGCCAGTTTAACATCTGGTCTTCTATCTGAACAGCCTCTCATCTGTTGAGCTAGAGGTGGAGAGGAAACACAAGCAGAAACAGGTGGCAGAGGGAAAAGACAAAGCTGTAATTGTAAACAAAATATCCGGTCTGTGTGTTTGATAAATGGGTCGTGTGTGGTCTTGTGTAGCGGGGTTATGAATGAACTCATCAATTTCAATTGGTACTGGAATTGGAATTTGAAAAAACCTATAGGAAAGATTAGAAGTGGAAGATTCTGTGAAATTCCATGGTTTTTTTTTTTTTTTTTACACACAGTGTTATATATTATCAATACTGAATATCATCAAATGTTAAAGGAACATTTCAGCTGGTATTTGATCCATAACATGTAATCGTAGGGCTGGGCGATATGGTTGAAATCAATATAATGATAATCATAAGGAGTTTTCTCGATATCAATATATATCACGATATGGTTCATGTATGCAAAATCACGTCAAATAATCAAATTAATGTTCATCTCATTGAACCGAATGTTAGGTATGATGTCAAACAAAACAAAAATATTCAAATAATATTCCTACCATACCTCATTTTATGAGAGTTTTTAAGTAAATTTTTGCTTGTCATCATCAATTCAGACAGCAGAAATGTGTGTCACGATATCAAAATATCTTCATATCATCACGATATGATTCCACTGAAAGATGATGAACGATAATATTGAATTATTGCCCAGCCCTATGTAATCGTAACCCATACATTATGATTGAATGTGTTTGATTTGTTTAACTGTTTTTATTTGATTCATAATATTTGATTTTTAATGTTTAGCAAGTCGAGACAAACTCTCTTAGAAGTGGATTTTCATGGAATTCAATTGTGTTTCCAATTAATTTCCAGTTCTGTTTCCTTGCAGCTGGGTGACATTTCAATTCCAATTCCAAACTCGATTCCAACTGGATTTTACCGCGAATTCTCAACTCAGTTCATGAATAACACTGCCAAGGTTCGTGGGTTTTCCTCCCGCTGGTGCCACCCAAGCTAACGATGTATATATTCATGGGACGGTCGGGTGTTTTTGGATAAAAAGTGAGCGTGAAAATGTGAATGGAGCTAAAGGTCATAGGGGAATGTCTTCAACATTTTCAACCCATGACCTACTATAAATGATAAATGTAATGTTTTATCCTGGGAGCCGGCCTCATGAAACATACATTTTTTTTTTTTTCTTGTTGTGTGGAGAGAGCCAATATCCATTCTGGAGTCCTGACCTTTAGGTGGGAAAAAAATAAAAATAAAATAAAAAAAACCCAGGGGATGTATGTGAGGCGCTTCGGATGAAAACATCATCACCAAATGGCAAATGTTATGTTATGACTACATCTGATAATGAATGACTTGTGACTCACGGAGCTGTCTCGGCTTCGTTGGCGGCTCAGCTGGCAGATGAGGAACACACACTGAACACACACTGAACACACACTGAACACACACACTGAAAGCCTTGTGTCACTGTGCGTTCACACCACTAGTCAGCGGAAGCAAATTCATATTCCACAGCCACAAATATCTGTCCGCTGTTGACCGTAGTCGCCTTGTTTACTCGTTTTCTTGGCATGGAAAATTGTCTCCAGCTGAATTTTTGGGTGACATCGCCCGTCAACAGCCAATCACATACCAGTGTTTCCATGTCGAAGAAATGAGGTCATCGTCTCTGCATTTATGTAACCTTCTAAACTCGTTCTAACTAGCTTTCCGGTCTCACTTTCTGTCTTCTGTACGTTTCTTTTTAACAATCACATGTCTCCAGGCCAAGGATCTCTAGGTTGTTAGACTGGGGATGTGATATTTTGTGGTGAGGCTATGTATTTTAGTATCATCTCATAGGAAGCACATGTTTCACTAGAATATGGGATGCATCCTTTGTACTTGGGAGCTTTTATTGCTTAGCTGTGATGCCTGCTTCTGAACGGATTAAAAATTAACCATGTTTTGTACTCAATTGCTTCTCTCCCAAAGCCTTAGTCAGGACTCAGTCTTTCACTATCGGCAGCTATTTTTACTTTTCCCAGCACTGGAGGCACACGCTGTACTGATTTGTCATGAATTGTCTTTGCTAGAGAACACGAACATCTTACTCTTCTCTCATGTCAGCAGATGAGTCAATCAGCTTCTCCTATTCATATCTGTATCCTGATTTAGTGAATAACAAACAATGCAAACTCAGAACGCTCTACTGACCTGCTTAGGTAGTCAGCATTAGCAAGAAACATTATATACTGTATATTGTAGGCAGGAACACTGCAAATGGCCTCTCTCTTTGTAGACCCACACATGTGTGCTTGGTTTATTAAACCATGACCTGCTTTCTGTCTCTCTGTCTTCTTTGACTGAATCTGCCGCTCCTGGTTCTGGGTTGATTGCTGCTTGAGGCCTTCAGGATCTGATCGAGCTCCAGAACTTAAAACCTATATTGTCTGTTTCTCCTTTTTGATCAACAGTAAAATACAATTGGTACTGCAGCTGCAACTTTTTGCCAGGAACCATCACCCGACTTGACCAGTAATTGGACAGAGCAAAGAAAAAATAGAATATAGACATAGATATATATAAAATATATAATTAAAAAAAAAAATATCCAAAGTACAACTTCAAAAGAGAGTGAATTACTTACATGTATGGATTTACTTGTAACAGTTGTTACAGTGTTGATTGTTTGCTTAAATATGGCTTTCTAAATATGAAAAATGTGCTAGATATGTGAGTATAACTGTGCAAACATTATAAAAGTTTGAGAAAAAATCAATATGTATGCAGTATGAAATGGTGAAATCATTATAAAAAGTATCAGTATGTAACAACGAGAGGGATACGGGAAAGAAGCAGATATGTCAATTTACAGCAGCATGATGTGTAAACGTGGAGCTGCCTGTAACCGCACTAATGTTACTGTCTAGTCCATTAAATCTGTTTCTACCGAGCGTTGCTTGCATAATGTCGCACTACTTAAAATGTCAGCACAAGTCTCCGCGCTCGATGCCGCTCTCGCCTCGGGTGCTACAGTGTTTCCCGTGCTCCAGATAATTGGGTGCGCAGTGACGAGGTTTTGTGGTTTGTTTCCCTCTCAGCTGAAGTGAACCTCGCAGCGCGTCCCGTCTACGAACGTCACGGGTGCTGCAGCTAGGAGTCGACTGTCATGGTGACGTGGGTTTCCGGGTCTGATCCGAACTCGACTGTACGCCTGACGCAGCGCCCTCTAAACCTAAGAGGCAGAAGACTCCAAGCAGAGGAAGAAAGGCAAAAAAAAAGGGAGAATAGAGAAAAGATATGCGACATTTTAACGTTGAATAGATGTTGATGCGCAGACCTGCCAACACTCCCGAGTGTTTCGCGGGAGTCTCCCTATTTTTAACCCTTTCTCCCGCTGTGCTCCCGATTGGTAAATTCTCCCGTTAATCTCCCGATTTCATAGCGATACAAATCAAATGGGTGTTTCTCAGTTTCTGTGGGGGATATGTGTCATGGAACCTGGCAACCCAACCCAGAGGCAGAGGTGACCCTGCCTGACGTGCGTCACTCGTCGCTGTGCTCGCTCAAGCCCTCCGCTCCGCTCAGTTTGCCGCTGAAAATGGATGAAACAGGTCCCAAGAAGAAGAAATACGCTTCCAAATTTCAGTCCACTTGGTGCGAGACCTTCCCCTTTCCAACCGCGAGCCACACCAGTAAACTTGTAGATGTACCAGCTATTTACTCGCTATTTTATATAAACCAAGTGACAATCTAGAAATATCGACACTGACTGAATGCTTGCTTATCTGGTATAGAAACAGATTTTTTCTTAGTTACTGGAAAATGGAAATGGAAACTACCATGGTAAACAAACAAAGTACTTTGGTAGGGTCCTATTTGATATTGTAAGTGCTTTTTTTTTTACATTTCATACTGCATTTCATTCTGTTATTTCTAGATTGGATAGGCTATTAATAGGCTATTAATCTCTGTGAGAGGTCACAAATGCAAGTATATTGTACAATAATGTACAATAAATGTACAAAATGGTTGGGTTGACGTTGAACTCCTGCACGCCGCCGTCCCATAAATGCTTGCTGGGGAAGAATGAGAGGATGAGAAAACAAGTAAGATAAAGAGATATGTGGACAGAGGGTGAGGGGGATATAGACTTAGAGAGAGAGAGAGAGAGACAGAGAGAGAGAGAGAGAGATGTGTAGTAAATTGGGGAGGAAGATCAGCCATCCAGATATAATATGGACTGTCTGTGAGTCTCTGGGCTCACCAAGCGCAGCCTATCAGCTACCACATAACAAACACTGGATTACTGGTGTGTGTGTGTGTGTGTGTGTGTGTGTGTGCTTGTATGTCTTTCTTTCCATGTGAGTGAGATCATTTGTGTGTGAGTGGGTGGATTGTGTATGTGTGTGTATGTGTGTGTGTGACTGTGAGTGAATGAATTTGTGTGTTTGTGCTTGTTTGTACATTCTTACGTGTGTGTGGGTGTGTGTGTGACTGAGTGAATGAATGTGTGTGTGGTTGTGCTTGTTTGTGCATTCTTACATGGGTGTGTGTGTGTGTATGCGGGTGTGTATATATGTCTTTCGTTGTGAGTGTGGGGTGAATTTTTGAGTTTATGTGCTTGTTTTTGTGTTCTTATGTGTGTGTACATGTCTCTCTGTGATTGATATAATTAGTGTGTGTAAGTGGGTAAATACATACTGTGTGTGTGTGTGTGTGTATGTATGTATGCGTGTGTGTGTGAGAGATTATTTTGTGGAACTGGACAGGCTCCCTTTCCGACATATAGCATGTTATGGCCACTGGCAGATGGAGAGTTGGGGAGGCTTTTCTTATTTTTATTTAATGAAACATCTCACAACCAAACCGGCGAGAAAAAGTAACTAAAACACCTTTAAAGCTCACACACTCCCATACTGACCTTCACTCACTCTCACACACACACACACACACACACACACACAAGCAATAATAACACCACTGAATATACAAAAATCTATAGTGCCAGCAGTATACACAATTATAAATGACATTTAAATACAAATAGATTCTCTTTTCCCACCGTATGCACTGCACAAACATTCATAAATGCGACAACGCCATATCTGAGAGACCAGTCCATGTACTGCACCCTAAAGGTCAGGTCACACATTCATTACACCGATTACAAGTCTGACCGGACCATTTGGAAAATCTGAGTGTGAGCCCTGGCCGTTGTTGGCAGGCGGCTATCTCCTCCATGTTTGTTTCACCTCTCTGTGTTCTTGTCTTGTCTATCTGAGTGTTTTCACGAGATTTGCAAATTTTTGAGACGCTGGGAGAATCAGGCAGTGTGTGTCCATCACCTAGTGTGTACAACCTTCCCATGGCAGAACAAGGGTTTACTCAGAACCAGCCGTTTAGTCTGAACTGCCCCGTAAGACATGATTCGATGAGTCTTGTAGTTGAACTAAGCTTTAGAGGTGCAGAAATCGCCCTTTCAGCATTGCCACAGGGTCTAAAAACACTCATAACCCTCACCGTGTTCCTGCAGGTAGAAGAGGGAGATTGACAGAGAGAGAGAGAGAGAGAGAGAGAGAGGAATGGAAAGAGAGAGAGAGTATGTAGGCATGGAGAGAGAAAAAAGAGTGAGAAAGATGAAGAAATGTACAAAGAAACCCTCTCTTCCTCAGAAAGCTCACACATACCTCCACAAATCTGCATTGGAAAGAGGAAAAGCAAAGCACCAAAACATGCCTTTTTAATGATCCATCACTGACTTTTAATGGTCTTCCTCCATCTTTCTCGCTCTCTCTCTCTCCGTTTTCCTCCTTCTTTCTGTCAGATTTCATCAGCTGGCCGTTGCTGAGGCTGGTCTCTTGCTTTCAGATTACACTACTCCCCAAAGGCCGGGCTCTCCTCTATCATCCTGCTCTGTTTATCCCCCATTCCCCCCCTCTCTGTTCACCCTCATGGGGCCTAAAATCTTCCCCTCCGTCCTGTCATCTCATGCCCTCATCTCCCCTTCCTCTGTTCCCTCCTTCCTGCCTCTCCTCTCCCCTCCGCAGACCAGACCCATGCCTCAGTTCTCTGTTGTTATTCCAAAAAGAGAGAAAAGTTAAGATGAAACTTTAATGATGGGGAAACTGGGTCGCTGCAGCAGCAAGTATTGGGATACAGCAAGTAACAGATACTGTACATTACTGTGAAATAAGCCCCATAAGGGTGAATGAAAGTGGAGGAGGCTTATTTCACAATTTCATGACTAATGCTCCTTATACATTGCCCTTTATGTTAGTCTATTAATTAATCATTTGACACAAAATATTGATTTAAAATTATTTTATTACAAGCTAATTACATGCTTCTGCCAAAAAAAAATAGTTCAGCAAACTGTAACCATAGCAACGTCAATAGCTAGCATCCATGGGTAGCAGAACTGTAACAGAGCAATGTAAATAAATCAGATTGTCATTCAGCCTCTAAAGCAGTGAAAAATTTGCTCTCAGAATACATTAAAAGTTATATTGGGAAAAAACTTCCATGTTTTTTTCAACTAAACTTTAGTCATTTTTGCTTTTATTAGATAGTTGATAGTTGTTAGTTAATTATTTAAAAATCAACTGGACTAATTGAGTGGAATGATATGATTAGATGTGAAACAGCTGATGGCCTCCGAATGAGGCCATTGGCCAATCAGAAATGAGTATTTAATAAAGAAAAACAGAACATAAATAAGAAGATAGCAAAGTAGGGTCATATGAACATACACAAGCGATGGATTGAACACTAGAACTTGTTAAATAGAAAAGTATGAAACTGCATTAAGAGTGTGTGCAAGACAGCAGCAGTGAGTGAGATTAAACAAAAAGAAGGAAATATGGGCAGTATGAAAGGAGTTATAAAATATCAATATATCTGCAATATTAAAGGAATGGAAAAAAATGGGACTCTGATAGAGTGCATTGTTAAAAAAAAAAAAAAAAAATTATGTTCTCTCTCACTTTGCTCAGCTCCTTTCTTTCCTCTGTCATCATCACCCCAACCCCCCCGCCCCATCCACCCACCCACACACACACACACACACACACACACACACACACACCATCTCCAGGCTCTTTGCTATTCCCTGTCACACACTCCTCCATTACATTTTTGAGCGCCTGTCTCTCTGCCTCTGTTCTAGTTTATTTTGTTTTGATTTCATGTCTTCTCTCTTCTCTCTGCTTCCCTCTGTTCTGTTTTTATCTTCTAAGTTCTTCTCTGCTTTGCTGTTCTCTCATCTGTTTCTCCCTCTTCTCTCCCCTCCCATCCTGTCCTCATTCCTCCTCTCTTCTCTCCCCTCCTCTTCCCTTGTTTCCTCTCCTCACTTCCTTTCCTCTCCTCTACTCTTCTTTCTTTTCTCCTTTTCCGTCCTCTCCTCTTCTCATCTACTTTTCTCTCTCCTCATGTTCTCCTGTTCATCCTCTCCTTTTCCATCATCCTCTTCCCTTGTCTCCTATGCTCTTACCTCCTTTCCCCTCCCCTCCTCTTGCCTCGCCTCTGTTCCCTCGTCTCCTCTCCCCTATCTTCCTCTTCTCTTTTCTCATCTTCCCTCCTCTCTTCTCCTTTTCTCTCCTCTCTTCTCCTATCTCCTTTCCCATCCCCTGTTCTCCCCTCCTCCTCTCCTCTTCCTCTCCTCTCCACTCTTTCATCTCAAACGAATGACTCGGAGAAAAGAGAGCTAAAGAGAGGGAAAAGTGTGTGGGAAAAGACAAAGATAAATGGACAGAATGAGAGTGAGAGGGAGAGAGACATTGCGAAAGAGAGAAAGAGACAGAGTTTCCATTTGGTATCTCATTTAGTCCTATAGCGTGTACTAGCTGGCTCAGCCCTTAGGCCTTGTTAACGACCAGTATTAATGAAGCTCCATATCTTCATTACGCTCACACACACGCGCGCACACACACACACACACACACACACACACACACAGACATTGACAAAAACACATGCGTGTCTGCACTTACTCTCTCTTTCTCTCTTTCTCTCTCTCTCACTCACACACACACACACACACACACACTGGCTCAATGCCCTGACATTAACAAGCCTTCTGTCTTGTCCAGCTTGGACCCTTATCATCACGTTCGATACTAGTAGAGCCCCTAGTGCAAGTGTGTGTGTGTGTGTGCGTGTGTGGATCTGTTTGTGTGTGTGTGTGCATTAGTCTGTGTCCATGTGTTGACTATCCTATCCAGGTGCTGATGGGATGTGTTATAATGGGATCCATTGACCCGTTGCAGCGATCATCAATACCCAGCTAGCCAATGGAAAGAGGTGTGTGTGTGTGTGTGTGTGTGTGTTAATGTGTGTGAATGACAATGTGTAAAGTCTACAAGCTTGTGTATAGGCGCACTGTATAAGATAATATGTGCAGGACTTTTGAGTGTGAGTAGTTATTGTGTGTGTGTGTGTGTGAGTGTGTGTGTACCTTTGTTCTTGCCTCCAAGGTTAACAGCACATGATCACTGTTGCCCTTAGGAAGAGAAACATCCTCTGTTCTCCTTCTCTGTAATGGGGACCGCAGGGAACGGACGAAAGAAGAAAAACAGAGGGGAAGGAGAGAGCCGAGGATTCTGGGGGCACGGATAAATAGAAGACAGAGGGAGAGAGCGGTAGAGAGAGGGGGGGTGGGGGGAAGATGGATTGATGGAGAGAGACTCTGAGAGGGAAAAAGAGGAAATGGAGAGAGAGAATCTGAGAGGGGAGAGGATAGAAATACTGTGAAAGGGACAGAACGAGAAGTTAAAACTAGCTTTAAAGCTGATTAGATACATGTTAGCTGTGAGTATCTTGGAAAATAATATAATTATATCAGATCAAATCACTATATGTCCATGCAGCAATTAAAGAAATAGCAGTAAATAATGGGGTCATTCTTTATCATTCATTTGAGTGAAAATTGAGGATTTAGCACCTAACCTAAATCATTAGGCTGAGTCCAGTGACATATAACCATCAAATCAAATCACTGATAATAACAAACAAAGTCCGACAAACAGCATGAAAAACCTAAATCAACCAATCAAATGTTGTAAAATGACACAACTTACCTCATCAGGAGACATGAAATAAATCTTCCAGTAACAAGCGAAACGCTTCTATAATCAATTCGCATTGTAGAGAAATGTAAAATGGATAAAAGCAATCTTCAAATGCAAAAGAATAGCAGCAGGAGCAGTAACTTACAGGCCAACAGCTGGCCTATAAAGGCTTTTCAGACATGTGCAGTTCAACGAGGACCTAATGAAACTACAAGTCTCTTACAAGCAGCATAATAAGCTTAATAAACTTATAGAGAAGGTAAAGGAGAGGTGGATCAGAAGAGGAGAAAACTACAGAGAGAGAGAGAGGAAAAGACAGAGCATAAGAAACGAAGGAGAGAAGAAGAAAGAGAGCGAGAGAACGGGGGGCAGTGATTCGGATGCAGAGAAACAGCGAAAGAGAAAATTATTTTAGTAATGAGGGAATATGGCCGGAAGCAAGAGATGGAGGGAGAGCGGCCGAGGGAGAGGGAAATGAAAGGTTTAGACACACTGAGACCTGGATAATTAGCCTGGGAGGCACAGGAGTCTTCTCTTAAATCACCATACTATGCCTTATTAGCTCAATATGGCTCCCCTTAGATCCCTGCAGCCCAGACACACGTCTCATACCCTACCAGTCTCATATTTTACAAAGAACGGCTCTCAAGTGCAATTTACAGCCAGTGCATCCACTCCAGAGTTGGTGGACCAGTGAATCCCTAGCTGGGTTCCTGCCTACACACATCGAGGAAGTCTGGAAAAGCAGGGAAAATGAATCTGACGCTTTCCCAGCCTTGACAAGTTCTGGAACCGTACAAAAAGTATGGGAAACTCGAAATAACCGCCTCACGGTTGTATGCCTCTGCCAATAAACTTTGTTTTATCATTGCAAGGACAGTCTTTATTTATTGAACATATATAATTAATGTGATTATTAGGGTCAACTTAAAGGATTTTGGTGTCTGCAAAAGTAAGTGACAGCACTTCCACCGTTTTTGTAGAATGACCCAAGATCGTTTTCTCATCTACAGTGGTAAGCAAAACATTATGATGTCACAGTGAAGTTGACCTTTAAACTTTTGGATATAAAATGTCATCACTTCATCATTTCATCCTATTAGGTATTTGTGTAAAATTTTGTCATAATTAGCGTATGAATTCTTGAGTTAAAAATGTCTTTTGTGAGGTCACAGTGACCTTGACCTTTGACCACCAAAATCGGTTCATCCTTGAGTTCAAGTGGACGTTTGTGCCAGATGTAATGAAATTCCTTCCAGGCGTTCCTGAGATATCGCGTTCATGAGAATGGGATGGACGTGAGGTCACAATGACCTTAACCTTTGACCTTTGACCACCAAAATCGAATCAGTTCATCCTTGAGTTCAAGTGGACGTTTGTGCCAAATTTAAAAGAAATTCCCTCAAGGCGTTCCTGAGATTGCGTTCATGAGAATGGGACAGACAGGCATAAAAATACTGTGAATGAGTCCCAATACGTGTAAATACACATTACTAGATATTTGTAGATCCACTGCCACGTAATGTGGTACTTGTGTTGTGAAGAATAATCATCAGTTATAAGGATATTCCCTTACCCAGCCTCTTTTAGAATACATGATATTGAACATCAACCAAAATCCCCAAATGCAGTCAGCAAGACTACTTTTTCTCATTAAAAGTAGGAGATTTTGCAATGGAGAATGTCCAGGAACCCCATCTATCTGTTCCACCCCCTAACGTGCTTCATACACCCCTTATAGTATTGTCTTTCTACTGTACTAGGCACAATTTGTATGTAAAAATACAAAAATACCTACCCATGTTATCAGCCTAAATCGTGTGGTGGGGCAGCAGCTGAGAAAAGTGTCCCATCCCCACTATTTGAGACCTTCTAGTTTTGCCCAAATTATCATTATGTAGCCCTGGCTAAAATTCATTTAGACATCAAGATGTAAATAGTTTAAAAAAAAACAAAAAACAAACTCAAAGTTTAAAATGTATAAATATGGTTAAAAATATATATGGATGGATAAAATGGATAAAAATGTAAGAGTCATAATCTTTACAGTTTAAAAGGTCAAAGGTTGGAGTTCATGCACATGAGAATAGTTTGTTTGATATGTATATGAGCCAGCACGTGTAGTCAGCCTAACAGCCTAACGTGGTTTGCAGAATATGTCAATCTTTGTTTTTCTTTACTTTAATTGGAACGTCCTAAAACTAACAGCCAACCCAAGTCCATTCTTAGGTAGAGGGGTGGGGCTTAGTCGTAAACTGCTAGTCCCGGGGTTTGGAGAAATGCAGAAGCGAATTATCACCGTCGAGTGAGCATTAGATATTGTACGAGAGCGATCAGAGCGTTTCATCTGGAGAAATCTGGATTCACCAACGATGGCTGAACCTCTTCACCACCTCTATCCCCACCAGACACTAAGAATAAGACATTTAGGTTCAAGGAGTTCACAGTTTACTGACAGCACATCAGATTATTTCTGGATAATGAAGTCCTCAAAATTCAAACAGTTATCTCTCGCTGTCCTTTGGGACCACAAATGCGCGAAATTGCCTCGTGCAAATTTAAAGAACTTGAATGGAATGGAATTTCTGATTATTTGGTGTAACCTCCTTATTAAATGCTGTGCATTTGAAATGATTTTATCTCCTCTAGTCTTTGTCTTGACTTGGACTCAACTAAACTCAGTCTTTTAGTCCTTAGTCTTGTGTTTTCTTGGACTTGATGGATCTTGAGTTGGACTAAAGTGGTTCTGACTGCAGCCGTGTACGGCAAATGATTTCTTTACCTTTCTATTCCACTTCATGTCCTGTTTTTTGGAGAGGTACACTCTTAAAAAGGATGTGTCCTTGTCAATATATCTGCATGTTTAGACAGCAGTTTGACAGGTGCTGAGAGTCTCGCCAGTCTTTTGAGGATCCTCACTGTGTGAAGAGATGCAAGACACATCTGTAGAGTCTAGTTGACATGTTTAATCAAGCAGAGACAAGAATCAAAACTTCTGTGAAAAATAGATGAGTTTGAAACACTTACACAGACACAAGGTGTAACTTTTTGATTAATATTTTACTAACCTTTTCAGACGCAGGCCGTAGGGGAAATCAATTTCAGAGGCTCGAGGCTGTTATGGCAGTATTACAGTGCAACTGGTAAATGACAAGAAACTGTAATTGTCCATAAAAAAGAGAATAAAGAGATCTATAGAAGGAGTTATTACTGAATATAAAAGTTATATAAAAGAAATGCTATGGTAAAAAATAAGTATCCTTGAGCAAAACACTGAACCCTGAACCCTTACCTGCTTACTCATTGTATGTGGCTGTGGGTAAGAACATCATCTAAATGCCAAAAAAGTAAAGTTATGGTGCTTCAGTTTAATCCGCAGGTTGTCTCCCAGTATCTTAAAGGGAAGTTAGATGTGTGGCTTATTTATTACTGTGTTCTCCTGTCAGCTTTTGGAAGATAGGGAATTCACTTTAAGTGTAATTAACGCGTGATGTGTTGAAAAATAATGCAAACGAGTATCATCCCAAACTAGATACATGGATACAGCCCTTTTGCGAAGAGTGTACCCCATCAATTCAATGGTAGGGTAGTTAAAATTCCAGACAGGATGGGAAACACAATCGTAATTTTCTTAAGGTAAGTGAAAAAAATCTGCCAGTGGAGATCTTTCCAGTTTCCAATGCAAATCAACTTGTTTAAAGTATTTTGTAGAATCAAGTGTCATTTTCTTGATAGCAGTGCAGTGATCTGCCTTATTCTGACTGGTTTCAACAAACTGAGTGGAGTTATCTCACCTCATTGGCAGAATTTTTTTCTTTTTTTTAAGAAATTATAAGATTTGAAGGCTGAATATGAGACTAAATGACTTGTTAAGATGGACATTTTTTGCAGTGCATCTAGAAAGTTACATTCATTTATATGTTGAGTAAGACTTTGGTCCCTTGAAACTTGACAAAAAGCCATTGTATAATTCCAAAAATACATGGGCATCAGTCAGAAATCTTCCTCGGATAATCCCTTCATTGAAACCCCTACTACACTAAACATTCAACAGCAGGGGAAGCAGTTAGTCATCAGGCTGCAAATCCTATGACGCAAAAAACCCTTTTACCCGAGGCATTAACATGCATCCTGAGTGACTGGAGTCCATTTGAGCAAAAAACTTTTCAAAAACAGCTGCAAATGCACCTAAGATCCATTGAAAATCCATTTAGCAACCAGCAAAGATGTACAGAGACGCATTTGGCCACATTAGCAATAAAGTGTGAATGCCGTGCGTCTTCAGTCTATAGCAACTATGGAAATGGAAAATAAACTTTTGTGCACAGGATCGATCAAAACAAACCACCAGGAAATGTAACATACTTTTCAATAATGGATTGTCAGGATAAATGTGGATGGGGAACAGGCGAGGCGTGGTGTTCACTGTCAGGTTTAAATGACGTAAAAACTATTACAAGAGGAAGGAACATGCAATTTAAGTTTTGGCAAGGGGAAGAGAAATCCATATTCTGGAGACACATTTTAATGTCAAGTGTAAATTGTAATCCAGCTGAATCATTACCAGACACAATCCAGATCTGAGACGCATGTTAATGTCTGGTGTGAAAGCGGAGCCTCGTTCACCTCTTCCCAGGTTCAGAAGAGAAGCCTGGTTCTGTAATGGAAACCCACGTCTGGTGTTGGCGTCACCGTTGCCATAGCAGCACACAGCACCTCTCTGGCACCTGGTTCAAAGGGTCTTTGAACTGCTACGCACAGCATGACACACAAATATTCACGCACACACACATACATATTAACGCACACACGCACGCACAGACCTTGCAATGCTAACGTCCTGCCCGTCCAACATCAGAGGACCTTGCATGAGTCATAAGGACCGGACGTTGTGTGTGTGTGATGAATATTGTGTGTGTGTGTGTGTAATAGTGCGTATGTGGAGGCATAGAGAGAAGAGAGAAGTCAAACCATCGAGGCAGGTTCATGCATGCCAGCAGAGCCAGCGGTAAGAGGAAAAATAGTTTGTTCAAGAAGTGAATTGCTGGCATGAACGGGTGTGAAGTGGCCAATTCCCCAAAAACACTGACCGCTGTTTGTGCCAGCAGATTTCTTCGGTCTTCTTTGGATTGCTGTCATACAAAGTGAACTGAACTGTAGTAGGGGGATATTGGACCATTTTCTTTCAAGAGGGAAAAACAGTTCTTCGAGGGTTTAAGGAGGTGGAAATCTACTTCACACTCTGTGCTCCAGAACTTAGGGTTAGGGTGAATGGATGATGTTTATACCTGTCCAGATGTAGGAAAAAGTCTCCAGGTTTTGTGCTCCTTACACCGGGTTATGCATCCTGATTTGGTTTCTGAATAGCCGCCCTGCCGTAAATACACACTGTGTGAAGCTCATGATGTATGGTTTTTGTTAAGACTTGTGTTACAGACATGTTCCATTCAATTCTATTTTTTCAGGCTGTAGTTTTGTGTTTAAGCAACTATCCTATTAAATGTCCGTCTATCGCTGTTAGAGAGCTTCGACTCGTGAACGCTGGTCCTCTTTACTGATGCGGTTTGTCCATTGTTTGGCATTACACACAGAACAATAAAGGTGTGAACTGGAACCGGAAATGGTTCTTCGGGTGACACAGAAGATCCATTTCTGGTTCCACAAAGAACCTTTCGGACCACGGTTCCATAAAGCAGTGATTCTCAACCTTTTTCATATCAAGGACCCCTAATTTAGTCCACATTAGAGCCACAGACCCCCAATTGATGAGATTTTGTCTCTTGGACCCAAATCTGAGAATATTTCTATTGTCAGACAGGATTTTGTCCAGAATTCCATGACTATCTGTATTGTAGGTAGAGAGATAACAGAGAAACTATGATCAGAACAGTCTTTCTTCTACATTCTCTAATTGCGTTAACTTCTTGTAAATGAAATCATGCTGAAATTTAACAATTCATCAATTTGCTGGGGAACCCCTGGACCCCCCTCAAGGACCCCTGGTGGTCCCCGGACCCCACGTTGAGAACCACGGTTCCATAAAGAACCATTTCTGCACTGCTTTGCTTAGACAGCTGCATTGTGTTTTTGTTTATCTGCCCCTGTAAAGCCTCATTTGGAATTGCACAATATATACTATGGAGGAGTTTGATTATTTTTCCATATTTATGCCATCATCCACCATCCAATAACTAAGAATTAAGAACCTTTTAATATATTAAAAGGTTCTTGATAGATTCTTTGTGGAACTAGAGACAGTTCTTCTATGGCATCACTCCGAAGAATCATTTTTAGTTCTCTAAGTTTATGCTGTCATGATTTTCCATGACTTTTGCTCTCGCCACATTAAATCATTTCACAGATTTTGTGACTGAAGCGCCTTAAATTTATGCAATAACTGTTTGGCCTCCTTGGAACTCGGTTAGTTGCCTCATATTGTTTTGAAGACTCATCTATAAAAAGTGTGACCTTTTTAAAGCAGACACCCACTGCTAATTGGCATTCGACTTAATATGACTTGCATGCCTGTGCAGCAGCCTTCGTAATTGTGATTTAGTAGCTTCAAATTCCTTTTGCATGAGATATTTCCGTTACTGTCCACCCACCTGTACATAGATGCTCTAGATACCATAGATGGATAATTTATTCATTCTTAGGGGGGGAATTGGGGCAAAAATGCACCAACCACCTCACGAAAACGACACTGAGCTTCCAAAACAGAAGTAGCAGACTTTGTTTCCCCTTAAATGAAAACTTCTTCAGACTCATGAATTCTCGGAGAGATTTACAGACTTTTATTATCCAATTGCGCCCGGACGCATAAACTGGCAGGTCTGAACGTTCCCAAATCAGCTTTTCCTGCATTGTGATCCAATGAGCCAGACCGCATTCTTATCTGCACACGGTATAGGGTGAATGAAGTGTGTGTGTGTGTGTGTGTGTGTGTGTGTGTGTGTGTGTGTGTGTGTGTGTGTGAGACTGACTATTCATATCAGTCTCTATCTTATTGTGTTTGAGCATGTAGATGTGTCTGCGTGTATGTGCATGCATTTGACTGTGTGTGTGTGCACATATGTTTGTGTGTGTGTGTGTGTGTGTGTGTGTACGTGCGTGTGTGAGCACATTATTATTCCCCTTGTGCTGCACCTGCTATATGCCTGATTACCTTCCCATCTCCTTTGTATACCAGGGGTATGGGGTGACACACGTATACACACACACACACACACACACACACACACATACACATACACACGCACACACATACACACACACACACACACACACATACACTCCTAGGCACAATGACGCACATAGACACATTTACTTCATTCCTCTTTCCCTCTCTCTCTCTCTCTTTCTCTCTCTCTCTCTCTCTCTCTCTCTCTCTCTCTCTCTCTCTCTCTCTCTTCCCTCTCTCTCTCTCCCTCTCTCTCTCTCCCTCTCTCTC
>NW_027280353.1:92500-107500 GCF_046629955.1 Centroberyx affinis | reverse complement strand
CTCTCCTTTCAACATAGCTCTTTTTCTTCTCCCACTTCTCCCCCTGCACCCCCCCTCCATCCCTCCATCCCTCCATCCCGCGTCTCCCCCTCTCTAACTGGTGAGCATATGGCCTGAGGTCTCCCAGCCAGCTCCCTCTGGACAGAGAGGCGTGCCAGACGTTTTTTTTGGACCGAGGGTAAAGGAGCGGAACGAGGAGGAGGGAAGGAGGGGAGGAGTTCAGTCACGACTGGAGAGGGGACGGAGGGAGAGAGGAGAGAGGTGATGGAGGGAGCGACGAGGTGTGGATAAAGGGGGGGAAGAAGTAGAGGGAGAGAGGAAATTAAAGTAGAGAGAGAGAGAGGAGGTAGAGGAGAAGATGATGTGAAGGTGAAGGGAGAGAGAAGACAGAGGAAAAACAAAGGTAGAACGAGAGAGGGGGGTGGAGGGAGAGAAGAGATTCATGGAGATGGAGCGAAAGAGGCGGAGGTGGATGGAAGTGGAGGGAGGAAAGAGAGGTGGAGATGGAGGGAGACAGGATAGAGGAAGTGGAGGGAGTGAAGAGATGGAGGGAGCGAGGAGGTGCAGAGGAAGTGGAGGGGAGAGATGAGAGAGATTAGGTGGAAGTAGAAAGGAGGTGGAGGGAGAGATGAGATGAAGGGAGACAGGAGGTGAGACAGAGGAGGTGGAGGAAGAAAGGAGAGGAGGTGGAGGAAGAAAGGAGAGGAGGAGGGAGAGAGGAGGTGGAGAGAGGAGGTGGAGGAAGAAAGGAGATGAGGTAGAAGAAGAAAGGAGAGGAGGAGGAGGGAGAGAGGAGGTGGAGAGAGAGGAGGTGGGGGAAGAAAGGAGAGGAGGTGGAGAGAGAGGAGGTGGAGGAAGAAAGGAGAGGAGGTAGAGGGTGAGACGAGATGAAGGGAGAGAGGAGGGGGAGAGGGAGAGAGGAGGTGGGGAAGGAGCCAGTGGAGGGCGAGAGAATGAATAGATGAGGTAGAGAATCAAGGTGGATGGGTTGTGTTGTGGAGGTTGTGGCATATTACACACACACACACACACCTGCACACACACACACACACACACACACACACACACACACACACTGCTTTCAATTGTCTGGCTGGGTATTGATCAGTCCATCAGTGCTGGTTTGGCTGGGTCAGTGGTTCCCATTACAGCTAACAGATCTCATCAACATCTGGACAGACTGGTCCTCACATGCTGCTGTGATGCGGCCCTCTCCCTCTCCCTCTCCCTCTGCCTCTCCCTCTCCCTCTCCCTCTCCTTCTCCCTCTCTCTTTCCCTCTCCCTCTCCCTCTGCCTCTCCCTCTCCCTCTCTCTCTGCCTCTCCCTCTCCCTCTCCCTCTCCCTCTCCCTCTCCCTCTCCCTCTCTCTCTCCCTCTCCCTCGCTCAATCACACGTTCCGTTTACGCTTTAAAGCCGGATCGCTCGTCCAATCACAGGCTGCGTCCACGCCTTATTGACCCGGGGCTACATGACAGTTTTTGTTTTTGTTGTTTTTGTTTGTTTTTTACAAGATGATTTTTGTCATCATGTTGCACACGGCCTGGTCTGGTTGGTGTGAATATGTACATTAAGCTGCTGCTGAATCTGAATCATTCTCACGACCAATGGAGCGAGTCGACCGCTCCCTATTTCCTGTCTCTCCCATCTTTCTTCATTTATACCACTCACTCTTTTGGTGTGTTCTAGGGGATGTTCCATTCTACTCTATTCCATTCTATTCTATTCTATTCTCTCCGACGTGACTTAAGTGATAATGCCCATTGTATTCTATCCTACTCCATACTATTATGTGATGCTCTTGTGATGTCATCGGTAGACTTCTGTGATAATACCACTTCTATTGTATTCTATTCTACTCAATGTGATGCTCTAATAATAACAATGTTTCTATTCTATTCTATTCTATTCTATTCTATTCTATGTGACGCTCTTGTGACATCACCAACAATGTCATTTCTGTTCTGTTTTGTTCTATTCTATTGTATTCTATTCTGTAACACTCTTGTGACTTCACTGATTGTGTCATTTATATTCTATTCTGTTCCGTTCTATTCAAATCTATGTGATGACTTGACTGATAGTGTCCTTTCCATCTATTCTATTCTATTGTATTATATTCTATTGTATTCTATTCTATTCCGGTCTGTTCTGTTTTGTTCTACAGTCTGTGTCTCTGTTGTGACTTCACTGACTCACTCGGAGTCACTGGCCTTTCTCTGTGCTTCACTCCAGCTTTGCTTCCATTAATTACGCTGAGCCTCATCAGAGTGTTTATGGGGCCAAGGTGTTGGTTGTTGCACTGATCCAGGCAGTGACAGATGGCGGCGGGTTACAGAGTCGGTCCGCAGCCGGCTCACATTTTTTTAATAGACCTTCCGTCTGAAAATGGCTGCCATTAAACAGTGCATTGTGGGCCAATTCACCCAGAGCGCCAAAGACATCTGTTTCTACACAGGAGCACATATTGCTGTCGCCCTGGACAAACCACCTAGGTGTGAGCTTTTGGATGAATAGCAGGATAGAGATAAGAGTGTGGGCTTGTGACTGGGAGGTCATCGGTTTGAAACCCAGATTGGGCGTCTGAGTGAGATACACCCAGACGCCCTTAAGCAAGGCAGTGAACCCCTAATTACTCCAGTGGAACCGTTTAGTGGCCAACAGTATTAGACTGGCCAACAGTGTTCTACTGAAGCTTCCCTGGATAGAAAAAAGGTTTAAAAAGTTGTTTTTTTTCTAACTTGAATTGTTTTACATGGTCATTACAGCTGCATCAAGTATCAAGTAACATTTCTTTACTGTTCCATAGCACAAAATTACCCATAATACTGTATATCTGTGGGGGTTTAATAGAGCTCAATACCGGTGACTCAACAGTTACTTCACCAGGTGCTGGCTTTCAAAGCTCACTTCAACACTCACACACACTCTCAGCTGCTCAAACATGGAGGACGGTGCCACTGCTGAGTGTCTGGTGTCGCATGACATTTTGTTCTCAAGCCAAAAAAAGCAAATGCCAACGCAGTATTGTTTTACATGATTATATACCATGTAATACTAGACATGTCTGTTGGATCTCTGCTCCAACTAGCTAGCTTACTTGTTCTATTTTATATTTTTGGCCATTACAGGCTACCGTAAGCTGTGCCAGTCATAGATTAGCCTGCTTAATGCCCATTTAATGGTAGAGTTTCATGACTCTATAACCCATTTTGAGCCCTTATGATTTTTTCCTTCATTTTTGAAACTTGGTCCTGTATAGCTCATTGGGTCAAACATGGTACTGACATTGCCAGGTTGGGGGTTCAATTCCTGCTGGGGACACTCATATTAAAAATGTATGCTACTGTATATATAGTATAGATATATAGATGTATAGTAGGATAATATTGAATAATCATTGTTTAAAACCAGTAATGGGCTCAAAGTTATTGATCTCCCATTCACAGATGATGGACGAAGTCTCTTCTTAACAATGTAGCTTCCACTTTCCCCAAAGGAAATGTTATTGAGGCTGGATTGTTGATGAGCTACACTAAGTTTTATTGCTATTGGCTGGTTATTGTTCAGTTTATGTGTCCATTTGTCAGCTTGGCCCAATGCCATCGTCATCCATTGACCTTTGACCCGGCAGTGAATTGCTTTCCAATGGGCCTAATTGATGTGAGCCAAACACACGGATGGTGCACCCCTGGGAGATGTTCACCGCCGCTGCTAGCGTAGAGTCGTGACTTTCATGATTAAAAACGAGGGAAAAAGAAGAGAAGAGAAAGAGAGGTGCAGATGGAGCCAATGAAGCCAGTTTCTACTCATTCATTCATGTATTCAGGAGAAATGAGAAAGAGATGGATGGAGGGAGAAGGAGGAGAAGAGGTAGTGGACTTCGGCTTTGTATCAACACCTAATATGATCTTATGGCAACAATACCGCTTCTTAAATTGAATTAAATTGAGATTGAGAGAGTGTTAGAGGAGGACGGGGGCGGCGGAGGAAACAAGGAAAAAAAAAAAGAAGGGATAGAGTGAGCCGATAAGACGGCAACAAAGGATGAAGGATGATACTTATTGATTTTTATTTAGTCATCTGTGTGTGTGTAACATCAGCTGAATTTATACTACTGTATACTGCTTGGGCAACAAACTGTAGGTTTCTTTCCTTTCATGCCAAGGAAGCGTAATTGAGAGAAAGAAAGACGAGAGAGATGGTGAGAGAGAGAGAGAGAGAGAGAGAGAGAGAGAGATGGTGAGAGAGACAACAATATAAATTCACAGTTCAAGCCAAGGCAAACATGTTGAATATGAAGCGATAGGAGATAAGGAGTAATTACATCTGAATGCTGATTTGTTTTCTCCACATTCAGCCTGCATGAATCATTTATTTTTGCTTATTTGGATTCATTATTTGAATGTTTCTGCTTGATGCAATTTTTTTTTCTCTTTGTAAAGAAACACACTCCCGCCTCCCGTGCACTCAGAGATACTGATAGTCACTGCGCAGTGAATACACAGCAGCCCGGATCCTTCATTAACACACACACACACACACACACACGCACACACACACACACACACACACACACACACACACACACACTCAGTCAAACAAGTGGATATGATACATATTGGTAGGAACTAGTTCTATATTTTATTATTTCAGTCAATTGTGTTCAGCTGCTTTGGCAATACACCTGAATTGAATTGAATTGAGAGAGAGAGAGAGAGAGAGAGGGGGAGAGAGAGAGAGAGAGAGAGAGAGAGAGAGAGAGAGAGAGGTGAAAGGAAATATATACAGCATGATAAGAGGGGGAGAAGACGGTGGAAAGAGAGAAATATGGTGAGAAAGAATGAGAGAGAAAGCTGCAAAGAGAGAAGTGATGAAAGCTGCCAGGGAAAGGTGCTGAGTGACAGAGAGAGAGAGAGAGAGAGAGAGAGAGAGAGAGAGAGGGGGGGAGGCAGAGAGAGAGAGAGAGAAAGCTATTCTGTGGGATATGATCAAAACGGAAGGTGTGCAGGGGGAGTCACGCAGACACAACGCGCCTCACAGCAAACGGAGAAAACAAAATGAAGGGAGCGAGAAAAATCAGAAAAACACAATTTAGAGACACAACCTGCCTCTCTGATTGCCATCCTCTCATCACTGTTACCATCTGAATCTCTTTCCGTCTCCCTCTCTCTCTCTCTCTCTCTCTCTCTCTCTCTCTCACTCTCTCTGATTTCTGATATTCAGTGCCGTGAACCTGCAAGATTATTTTTTTTTTGTTTTTTTTAAATTTCATCCATAGCCATTTGAACCATCCAACCTTCTCTGCTCTGGGGGGGATAAAAATTCATTCCCCGCTCCCATTAGAAAAAAACAAGCTTCTGGATGGTAATCAAGATAAATCCGGGCCGGGGCGTCGCTATCAGCGGAGATCTTGATTGTTCACTGAGTACTGAGGAGCCAGGAGAGTGTTTGAAAATAGAGATGAGGCGCTCCCAAAACTTCTTATCTTGTTCGCTGTGAAAAGTGGAAGGAAGCATCCACCTGTGACGACGGCTGGGGATTTACGGGGGCAGAATCCTAATGGGACAAATTACACAAACGAGCGATAAGAAGGCGTACTGATACTGTGGCGCTCAAACTCATGTGGAACGTGTGAAGAAGGCGCCGAGGGTTTGATCACGCTTAGTTTGTTTTGTTTGGTTCAAACCATAGAGAAAAAAAGTTGACTTTGTTGCATTTTTGTATTTGGTTCATTTAGATTCACATTGCTCATTACAGGCGTTTGTAAACAAAAGTCAAAAGGATTCACAAGTAGCTCATTTATTGGACAGTTTTGGTAGATAGAGTCAAAACAAATCTGCTTTCCAGTCCCTGTAACTTTAGCTAAGCATGATGGACTTGTCTACACTCTAATTAGTTTACCTTCTTCACACCAGTTAAGAACACATGAGGAAATAGCTGAATATGAGCATCAGTCCAGACTGCGGTTTGCCCTCTGCTCATTTTGGGATTTCCAAGCATGAGGAACTGCTGGCGTTAAGATATCAACATCTGTCTCCTTATACCCATAAACCCTTGCGCTTTGGGGTCGTTTCTTGCAGTTGCTTCGGATTACATTCTCACTCCTAATGAACCACACTGTGATTCACTTGGAAGCGGACTGAGACTCAGGTTTCAGGCGTCTCGTTGCGGTTGTTTGGTGCCACCTGAGTTCAAATTTCGCATTGCTCTCACCTGCCCAAATGAACAGAACTAAAGGTGTAAACGCTCCAGAGTTCGAATAAACAGCTCCAGACATGCTTGTTGTGAACTCGTCCTAAGGGGTTAAGGTGGTGCTGCGGCTGTCTTGTGAACAGAAGGCTGCTGATTGACAGACTAGAAAAACCCCTGGGTGAGGGAAGTGAACGAGTGACGCTGTCCCCTCACTTAGCAGCTGCTGATGAGGTGTCCTTCAACAAGCCGCTCACTCCCTGACTGCTCAATAAGACGGTCCTGCTTTGCATTCTTACAGTGGTAATCACACTTACACTGCAAAACATGACAAGTTGTCAAGTGATTTTGTCTTGTTTCCAGACCTATCAATCTTATTACCTCCGCCAAGGAGGTTATGTTTTTGGTGCCGTTTGTTTGTTTGTTTGTCTGTTTGTTTGTCTGTTAGCAGGATTACGTAAAAACTACTGGCCCGATTTTCATGAAACTTCGTGGAAGGGTGTAGCATGGGCCAAGGAAGAACCCATTACATTTTGGAGTGGATCCGGATCCGACTCACGAACAAGCAATAATAGCACGAACCTTGGCGGAGGTCTGCGCTCTCCAAGTGTCCTTCTAGTTTTATGATATTTTTCGATAAATTATCTCACTGCACTGGCAGATCATTTTGCTGGTTTTAATAATTTCACTTGATACATGCCAAATATGACTTCTTTCAAGAAATCATCATAAAACAATGAAGAAAGTCATTGTCAATGTAAATCATCAAGTAAATGTCCTGAAACAAGTTAAATTGTCCTGAAAAAAAAGTCAAATTTGTTGAAAATTATCTACCAGTGCAGTGAGATGATTTCACTAAAATCCTAAAATAAGCTTGATAAGTCTGGATACAAGATAAAATAACTGAACCAAGTTTTTGCCGTGAAGGAGTTGCCCAGTGCAACCATTAGACTCCTAGACTTCTGACTTGTTGCTGAATAAGCAGTTCCTCTGGAGTGGAGGGAAGAAGAGTGTTACTCATCCTCTTTCCCCGTCCAGACTCTGCCAGCTGGTCCAGAGATGCAGCCTGGTGATTTTCCACTCGCCAAGCCCACCTCCCTGACCTTAAGAGATGGCTGTTTTGTAACCAGCAAGTTGGGTCGTGACTGATGAGACTTGTAGGACTTGTATTCTCCATCTATCTTCCCCCCCTCCACAGCTGCTGCAGCCCTCATCCTCCCCTCCGATCTATAAAGCGGGGAGAAAACGTACATCACTGTGCAGCGTGTGAACATACACCGCAGTCAAACTTCAAAGTTCTCAGCGTGGTTACCATCGAGATTAATGGACAGGCCGCGCTTCTGTGGGAATCGGACACTGTCTACACTCACAACCCATTATTCATTATTATTCAGTGCAGCCTGGAGCCTATTTTAACTCCCACTTCAGGTGAGCCCAGGAGCACTCAGATGCAAACACACAAGCTTTCACCCCCTTTCTTGGAGTTTGTCATGTACTTGTTCTATCTCTTGGTTTTTTTTTTTACAATCCTTTTTTTCATCTGTTTGTGTGTCTTTGGTCTGTTTTCTGTTGTGGAAATCCCTGTTTGCCAAAGGCGCTCCACAAGAACTGAACTTTACTTGACTCCGCCTTTAGCTTTGCATTTTGCATACATTGTAAAGTGTTAAAAGTTTAAATGACAAATCCCTGAATTTGTTTCTGCTGCCTCTGTGATTACACCAAGTATCTCGGAAAACGAATAGACCAAATGGCTATTAAAGGGGCGTTACGTAACCTGTGACTTCTATCGACCTCTTTTGGCAACCAGTAGGAATTTCAACAACATCGACAATTTTCTGGCCCCGCCTCTCTCACCCCTCCACCTCCCTTGAATTACGGTGGCCTGCAATTGCCACAAACAATGAAGTCACACAACAGAGTCAAGTCAGCCAGCTAATTACAGTCGAAATCTGATGAAAAAAAAATTAATAATACTGATCATCTGTTTTTGTGTCCTTTGTTTTCTGCAAAGCATGTTGTGGCAATCCAAAAGCGCTCTATAAATAAACTGAACTGTACTTGACTTCACCTTTGCTGAACAGGTAATGAACTGCGGCTCATCACCGCTTAACAGTTTGTGTACATTGTAATGTGTTAAAGTTTAAATGTGAATATTCTGAACTCAATTTCACAATAGAGATAAGCAAGCTTGCTAATTACAGCAGAAATCAAACAGAAACATCTAGTGAAGAGGTAATATGTCACAATGAAAATATACTTTTTAAATAATAATACTGATTTGTCAGTTGTTTTCTTCAGTTTGAGAAGTAGTTTCGCAGTTTTTGTTTCTTTCCCTTACTTACTTACTTGAGAGACTCCCCGCTCTCTCTCTCCCTCCCTCTGAATGTCTCTCATCCGTCCGTTCCTCTCGTCTGACCACTGTACAGCCTCTCTCGCCCCCTCGCTTTCCCATTGCTCTCGTCCGTTCCACTCTCTCTCTCTCTCTCTCTCTCTCTATCTCTCTCTCTGCTCTCTCGCTCCATCTCTGTCATGCTGTCTCCACTCCATCCCTCAAACTCTCTCTCCATCTTGCCCATTTTATTCAGCCTCCTATCCATCTTTCGCCTCCCCAAGACCGTCTCTGTTTCTCTTCCCCGCACTTTCTTTACAGTCTCTTTTTGTTTCCAACTTTTCTCTCACTCGACTCTTAACCTCTCTCTCTCTCTTCCTCACTCCGCCTCTTCTCCTCCTCTGTCTGTGTGTCTCTCGCCCTTCTCCCTCCATCGTCTTTTGAAGTGTAAATGCATCCAGTAGGACTCCTGGCTAATGAAGCAGCGGGTCCTGCCTTAATCACAGCCGCTGAGACAAAAGAGACAGAGAGGCGGGAGAAGAACAAGAAGAAGAAGAAAAAGAAGAAAAGGGAAAGGAGGAGGAAAAAAGAAGGGGCAGCCGTGAGGAAGGGAAATGAGCAGAGCAATCGGCCCTTTGAGTCACGTTGGGAGGCAGAAAAAGAGGGATAAAGGGAAAAGTGGGAGAGGGAGTGGTAGATGTAGGAGACAGGAGTGGTGTGTGTGCTTCTATTGCGTCATATCTTTCCCATTTTGATTTCTAAATTTCAGTAATTTTAGTTTTCAGCTCATTGATATTTTGACTGTTATGTGCTTGTTGATGATTTATGCCTATAATTTTGACAAAAATTATAGGCTTAAATAAATCACTCAGTTTTGAGCGAAATAAATGTTTTTCAGAAAGTCTGAAGGAAGTGTGTTTGACATGAAGAGCCGCCACCGACTCAAATTTGCCCGCCGGCTTTAACTTTGAAAGCCGAAAAAAACAATCTAGCACCTCATTCTTCAATGAAGTTTCGCTGACTATCAACAGACACCCAATCGCATTTCTGCCTTGATCAATAGTGGATCGGGATGGCATGATTCCCCCGGGGTGGGGTGGGAATGGAGGGAGAGGACGGAAGGAAGGAAGGAAGGAAAAGGGGGAAAGGATGATGGGCTAAGCGTCTGATGTGTAGCTCGGGGAGGAGATGTGATGGGGACTGACGTTTACCAAATGTCTGGGGAAATGGAGGGAGGGAGGAGACAGGCCATCACAAAGCTGACAGACTCCGGCTTATTACACAACTCGCCCTCATGGAGAGATGGACGGAGGAGGGAGGGAGGAGAGAGGGAGAGGGAGAGCGAGGAGGCAAAAGTTGCATCCAAGCAGAGGAAGTAATAGATCTGCAATTCAAAAGAAACCACAGGTGTAAACACTGATGTTGCGGTAAAAAAATTGGCACGTGACTAGGAGCTGTGATTCAGATTCAGAAACTTTTATTCACAGGTATGAGAGAAAATTTTCTTTGATGTGCCTCATAAAAACAAAAAAAAAACAACATACTGTGATCATCATAAGGCCAAATATCAATTTAAACAAACAGAAAATTGTAAAATTTTACTATTAATTCTCTATGATTTACTATATAATTTATTGAAAAGCAAGTACAGATTCTGTAGAGTCCCACAGCAGATTCATGGCGATGATGCATAGACCTAATTAATTATTTAATTAATTATGAGCTTGTTTGAATGTGATCTCGGCTCTCTGCTCCCTGGTCGATCAGCTGCCTTCATCTCTTCTGTGGAGAATACAGTAACGTTAGTCTGCTTGGCTGGTTAGTTAACATTATCAAAGGCAAACACAGCTTGCAGCACGTTACATTCATACATAGAAGCACTGCTTATACAACAATGTGCTTTATTGTAAAGCAGCTATGTATTGTCTTTCTTGCATAAAAAGACATATGCATCACTGTATCACAGCAGTCCATGCAAACTAATAGACGGAGAGTTCTCCTGTCATGTGATGTAATCGTAATCAAAACTCATTTGCATACGAAGAGCATTATGAGCAATTAAAATCGCAGCTAAGCTGAGATTTATAGTTAAAGTTGATTTTTCAACATAATACAACTTTTACTTTGTTTTATCACTTATATACTGCCCAAATAAAAAAAAAAAACACAGAGTTGATTTGTACAGAATGACTTTTACCACACTGTCAAGTTTTACAGCATCCCAGCAAGTGTCTTCCTTCTAATCATTCAAGCTGAATTTGGCTCTCGAAAACAGTAGCTATTTTAATGTAAGTCACATCTCTCTAACTATAACATTTGCATCAAATTTCTCATTATATTTCTTCAAAACTATAGGGAAACTATTTCCCTGATTATTAAAGAGCCTATCCTATCAGCAAAAGCCCCAAAACGGACAATGTGTCCCTCCCTGCTGAAGTGTCCTTGAGCAAAACACTGAACTGTATCTGCTCCTCTCGCAATCCCATGGTGTAACGCATACATGTATAGCCTATACATCTCAGAGAATTACAGTATGGGCAAACTGAGATAAGATGGGTTTACCAGCCGCTGGGTGTAAAAAAACCCCACAGTAGGCTGAGGTAGAGCATGACAGCTGGAGATGAAATGAGGGAAAAAAGAGCAAAGGAGTGAGAACGATAGCGAGGGAGTGGCCTGTCTTTGCTGTCTTCCTCCAGGTAGATAAAAAGGATTTATACAGCCCATGCTGCGCAGCACCCCACCGAACGGAGGAGAGGAGGGAGGAGGAGAGGGAGGAGGAGAGGGAGGAGGGATGGATGGAGATGGGAAAGGAAAAGACGAAGGAGGCGCAACGAATAGAAGGCGCGAGAGGAGAGACGGTCGAGAAAGTCGAGAGAGAGAGAGAGAGAGAGAAAGAGAGAGAGAGAGAGCGGAGCCGTGAAAGATTTGTGACTCCAATGAGGTGTGAAGCGAGGGGGAGAGAGAAGAGGAGAGAGGACACAGAAGAAGAAGAAGAGGAAAGGGATACAGAGAGAGAGAGAGAGAGAGAGAAAGAGAGAGAACCAGGCAGAAGGATGGCTTGAAAGAGCTCAACCAGAGAGAGAACAAATGTGAGGGACACAGCGAGCGAGGCGGAGAGGGGATAAAGGGATGAGAAGTGAACGGATGGGTGAGAGGAGAGGGGGATTGGGGGGAGCGTGTGAAGTGGAAGGCTGTTGAAAAGTGTTGGACAATTGCATAACTTGACCCAACTCCTCTTTTAACAGGGGGATTGGGGAAAAGGCGGTCAGTAAGCTGGGCATATCAGCAGTGTGAGCTGGGAGGAAGATAAAAGGCTTTTGCTCCCAGCTTTGGTCAGAAATGCAAAAGTCTGATTTTTCTCCCATATTTTACAAACTTTTACATCTTTTACTGAATGATTTTGGTCTAAAATGGTCATGAAATATCTATTTTCTTAAAGCTTGAAATAGAGAAAATAGGTGTGCTCAACTCAAAACTTAAACTTCTGAGGAAGTCTGAAAAAACTGAGAAAAGGTTAAGGAAGGGCAAGGGCTGAAACACGTACATCGCTGTTGCTGCTGTGCAAATTAAAACATTTTCTATAGTTTTTTCCTTAAAGCTTACCATGTTCAAACAGTGGTACAAATCAAATCACACTGATGTCACCAGGCCCAAGACACAGAGAGAGAGGCGGGGAAACTAAAGACCTTTTGATTCCCATCCAGTGACACTTTACTTGAAGTGGCATCATTAAGCATTATGAGCACATTGTGTGTGATGATTATTATCATCAGAGCTTGGTATAATAAACACAATGTGCAAAACATTTAGGGGGTTGAATACTTTATGTGACAGCTGTCAAGCTAAGGACTTGCTATTAAATTGAATGTAATTTGCTCATACTAATGTCTCCATGCCTGAGCAGAGATTTACTGGAGTGGTGGTTGGATGTGGTGCGTGCAGGGTGTGTGTGTGTGTGTGTGTATGGGTGTGTGTGTGGTGTAGGTGTGTGTGATGTGTGATGTGCCGAACCCCGAGCCAACATGTGACTGCTGCTGTGTGTGAAACAAAGCCGGCAGGGGGCCGCTGTAAAATTTCTCTCAGTGGGGGTTCTTTGTTTTCCCTCTCTCTCTCTCTGTCTCTCTCTCTCTGTCTCTCTCCCTCTTATCTTCTTCCACTGCAGTTTCCCTGCTCTCACATCCCCCACATGCATACATCCACCGCACACACACACACACACACACACACACTTATTGCATTCTCCCCCATTCTTCCCCATACAATGTGTGGTTGTATCTCTCTTCCCGATATTCTATGTTATGTACGTATTCAAATTCATGATAGCGGTGCTAAATATTCATCGTCTGTGCTGCTGTTGTTTATTATGTGGTTGTCACAGTGAGCTTTTGTTTTCCCCTTTTATCTATTCTGTATTTGTTTATGTGTAGAGGACTTGAGGCGGAAGCGGCCCGCCCCTCACCCTCTCTCTCTCTCTCTCTCTCTATAAGAGCTTGTTTGCCTCTCTGTAGCTTATTTGCATCTTGAACCCATAGAGTGTTTACATAAACTGTGGCTGCTCTTGCCTCTCCACATGTGAACACACGTGTCAACAACAACGTGTTGAAGAGAGTCTTTTCTTCTCTGGCGGTCATGTCAAATATAGCGATCTTTGCAGAAAAACAATGCTGTTTATTGCCCAGCGTGAAATTCAGAACATAAAGTAGTGTGTACAACATAAAACATACAACACACTCACCAGTTAAAACACAGTTAAAAGAAGAATCCACCTGTGGATATTCTCACACTGTTAGATATCATCAATTTATGAAGCTCAATGCATTCCAGGAGTTATTTTGTTATGCTTTTAATTTTTAATTCACCTTTTTGATGTAACCTCCATGTGTGCTTCTACTTTAATTCGTAGTTTCCTACATTTCCCAGAATGCCTTTCAGCAAGACTCCAGTGAACGGGGGTGAACCTGTTGCTTTCAGTGGTGGGTTATATGTGTAGGTGAGGGAGAGCGATAGCGATAGCGGAGCGAGAGATTTTCCTGTCAAGAAAAATTGAGTCATGTCCCTTACTCAAAACACAACCTGTCTTGTGGCCACATTGCATTCTGGTCTATCGAAGCTGCTGTCGGTGGGGAAATCGGTCTCTCTGCCTCGTCTACGATGGATTTTTTCTTGTTGTTTGAATTGATTCTTGATTGTTGAATGTAGAAAGAAGCCCTCGCTCTTTGATTCTGAGGGACTGACACCAAAGCCTGACGTTTACCACTGATGTTTTAGACAGCTGAAGGTTTTTTTTTCCTGCAAACTCCTTTGTAGCTCCTGGAAATATCAGGTCCAATTATCTGCAGCGGTGAGAAAAATACACCGCCATACAACAAAACGGGCCCAGAAATGCAAGGTTCATTGCCAATAGGAGTGTATTTTTTATAACAATATTAAAGTGTTTTAGGGTGGATTTTTCCTTCCCTGAGTTATCATCAGCTCTATCAGTCTGGTAATGCTCATGGCAAGGTTACTCCAACGCAGGTTACTGCATGTCAGCTCACACAACCTGCCTGAGACTGAGCTCTATACAGCAGATAGTCTCAGCCAGGCAATCTGATTGATGACATAATTCAGTCTGTTCAAACTGAGCTGATAATCACAGTAGAATCAGGCACTATACCACCTCTTGTAGTAATGAGGAGTTTATTAGCGATCTTTCTTATCTTCTCTTGTTCATCCTGGTGTATGTGCAGTACTATGGAAAAACCTCTTTCAGATCAGATAATACACATGATGTTGCATTAAAGCCATTATACCCTAAAGGGTGTTTGTTGTGTCCATTATCACAGTAAAAAAAACATTTTTTCAGGTGACAATAGAGTATGCCATTCTCTGCCATACAATTGTAGTAATTGAAAGATTAAAAGTGTAATTCAGCATTTTTCTGGTTTTCCATTTCTTCGCATTTGAAGTCCAAAGAAAATAAGGTTGCGAGACACATGTATGGGGAAAAGCAGCTTTAGTTTGAAAAACAGAATGCGACTGCAGTTTGTTGTGTTTTCCTCTGGAGTGTGCTTAGGCATTTCATTTTCTAATTAATTTCATTTCCCTCACCTGTCTTTAGCATTTTGCTTTTATTATACAGTTTCCCCCCTTGCTGTGTTTCGTTGCCATTTAGTTTCTGTCATCCAGTTCAGTTGTGCTTTTCGTCTGCCATTCCTGTTTTTTTTTATAGGGGGTTTGTCTCTTTGTTTCTTCTGGGGTGAGACATTTTAATAAGCCTCAAGGAGTTTTCGCCTCCTTTTTGTTTTGTGTTTTATCATTTTTATACGAGCGAATAAATAAAGTCTAAAGTCTAAACTCTAAACTCCGCGAACCCGCAGCCATCAGGGCGACGGGAGGAGAGGAGAGGCATTGTGGGAGAGATAAGACGGTAATATAGTCAGCAAAATGAGGAATAGCCTAATAAAAGACAGGAAGAGAGAGGAAGGAGAAGAGAAGAGGAG